>NC_139223.1:7936024-8096869 GCF_055691185.1 Crinia signifera
CCTCCAGGCCGCCCGATCGTCTCCTCTTGTGGTTCTCTCTGCCAGCCATTATCCCAGTATGTTGATTACTGGTTACAGCCTATTGTACTAAATACTGCCTTTTATCTGAGAGATACGTCAGATTTTCTTACTAAAATCAAACAATTGGGTACAATTCCTGCCTCCTCGATACTTGTCACATTGGATGTGACAAGTTTATATACGAATATCAAACACTCTGATGGGCTTGATGCAGTCAGGAGTCTAGTTACCACCAGTCCTTATTACACCGGCCCTAATGTAAATTTTTTGTTATTATTGATGGAAATCGTTTTAACCAAAAATTATTTTTTATTTGAAAATGCATTTTTTCTACAGTTACAGGGAACGGCCATGGGGTCCAATATGGCCCCAGCCTATGCAAACCTCTATATGCATATGTATGAAAATCAGCATATTATGGCCAATAGTATATTCTCTAAATATATATTTTTTTTATGTTCGTTATATTGACGATTTATTTTTGATTTGGACTGGTGGTGCTAGACTTCTGACTAAGTTTGTTGATCAACTTAATGCCTTAGCTACTTCAATAAGGTTTACTTTATCATTTAGCGATGTTACCATTAATTTTCTTGATGTCTGCATTACTAAGGATGGTGGTGCATTACGCACACAAATCTTTAGGAAACCGACCGATAAAAATACTCTCCTTGACAATGACAGTTTCCACCCGCGTCCCTTGAAACGTGGTTTGCCTCTGTCTCAATTAATGAGAGCAGTACGCATAACGTCAGATTCTGATAAATTATATGATGCTCTACAAGAGATGGGCAATAAGTTTATTGTACGGGGTTATCCTCACCATGAGATAGAGGAAGCCATTAATCAATGTATGTCTATGAAGCAGGATGATTTGTTGTTGCCCAGGAGTACCACCACCAAAACTGAAAGATTGACATTTGTCTCCACCTATTCCATAGCTTCAAATAAAATTCGTGAAATAATGTTAAAAAATTGGCACATTCTCCAAACTGATGCCACTTTGGGACAAGTCTGCAAAGAATCTCCGCTTTTTTGTTATAAAAAAAGTCGCAATGTGAAAGACATTGTTGCTAAATCTGATTTGGAACCCATCAAAAAGCACACCTGGCTAAGCCCCAAAAATGGCAGCTTCAAATGTACTCATTGCGTCAACTGCCAGTTTATCAGAACTGGCACACACTTTGTCCATCCGGTGTCATCCATCCGTTATGAAATTAAATACCATCTGGATTGTGACAGTCGATTTATCATTTATGCCATCATTTGCCCCTGCTCTCTTGTATATATCGGGAAAACAATCAGAACTCTAAAAGAAAGAATTGGAATGCATCGCTCATCCATTAAAAAAGCCTTCTCGTCCGTGGATACCAATACCCCACCTGTAGCAAGACATTTTGTTCAAAAAAATCATTGTTTGAAAGACTTTTGTTTTATCCCCATCGATCATGTCCCGCCTCTGAGAAGAGGAGGTGATCGAGGTAAACTACTACTCCAGAAGGAAAGTTACTGGATTCACAAATTGGACTGTACATCACCAACTGGTTTAAATGAAGATTTATCCTATCACTGTTTTCTATAATGCTTTTTGACATTTTTGATATTTTGTATTTCTTCCATATTTTTGTGTCTTCCTTTTGTTATAGTATTTGCTGACTGTATATCCAACATGCTTTTACAATGCTTATGTACTACGTGCAAGTCTTAAAACCACCAACACGGAGCAATAATTCATTATTTATCTCTCTCTACTTTGCCCCCTAATCCTGTTCCTCCCAGCTGGGCGATCTAGTGAAGTAACGGCGACAGAGACTGTCCCTTGGTTACAAGGTCCAGCCTCCTAGCCTGATCTGACGGATCGTGTGATGGCTAACACTGTCGATCGCCAGCGCTGCTACCTGATGTGGATTGGGTACAGCGCCCAGTGAGACAGAAGACGCTGTCCTGCGTTGCTATAGTGACGAGCGCGGTGTCCAGGCGTAAGCCGGGATCTGCGTCGCGTCACTTCCTGTGACGTATCCAGTTGTCTCCAAGGTGACTGAAGCGTGCTTGGGCTGTTGCCTTGGCCGCGTCAGGTTGCTTCCGGAAGGCGGGGAGTTTTGAACACGGGAATATGTGCTGTGAGTATCTGATTCGCTCGCGGCTCTCACACACACAGGTGAGACCGCTTGTTGTTCTAATGTTGGTTGGTATAAAGACACGCACGGTGAGCCAGTTCAGTACGCTCCTGATGACGGTGGACCTCACACCGAAACAGCTGTAGAGCTCTTTGAACATGGCGTCCCTGCAGTCTTCTACTTGTTATGACAGTAAAGTATGGATTTCCATTCCTGTTTTTGCCTGAAGTTACCCTTGTACTGCTTGTTGGACCTGCCTGCAAATTTCTATATAAAGACTTTTTACTGCTTCAAAATCTATTGGTGTGCTTGCCTCTAACTGCCTAACTACATCACCATTTAAATGGTTTTAGCACCCACTCCTGTGGACTAAGAGTGTGCATGGATGCCTAAAGAAACCTATATATATATATATATAACACTTTGAAATCTGAATGAAAAACAGGACGGTGGTTTTGACGAGGGAATAATAAAATAGAAAACTACGTCTGGTCACGTGTCCCATATTTGGCATCCAGCTCGTTCTCCAAATGGTGTAATGCTGACATCTTGTGGAACTTTGAGAGAAGAGCAGCCTTATATTTTGCTTTCTTTATACAACGATTTGCGTGTTACTTCGTGCCCAGCATAGGAATCTTGTTGTATAGTTATATCATGTCATGCATTATTTCCATTGGAGGATATTTTGATAAGGGTTTACAGAAAGGGTGCTATTTCGTAGTTGTCGTTAAATCCTTCTGGATGAAGAGTATTTAATTCAAAAATCCAGAACATTTCTCTATGTGAGAGTAGATTGGACAGATCACCTCCTCGTTCCCCAAGTGTGACCTGTTCGATTCCTTTGTACACGAGTTTCTCTGGATCCGAGTTGTGATGTTCTAGGAAATGTTGTGATACTGTATGTGTTTGGATTTTGTTTTTAATGTTCCTGACATGTTCCTGAATCTGGGTCTTTTAGTCTTGCCAATATATTGGAGGCCGCAGGGGCATTCCAACATATAAATAATTGAGGTAGTGTTGCAATTGATGAACTGTTTTATTTTGTAGTCCTTGGTCTTCCCTTTGTTTTGAAATGTTTTTCTGTTGGGATGTAGCAGTTTACAAATGTTACAGTGGCCACATTTGAAACTACCTATGTATTTGGGCATTGCATTTGTTGCAATGGATTCAGTATTGAATCCCGGCGGTCGGGATCCCGGCGTTCAGAATCCTAACGCCGGAATCCCAACAGCCGAAATGCCGACAAGGGGGGGACGTGGATCGCCCCCCCTTGCGGGCTCGCTGCGCTCGCCACGCAGCGGGCCCAGTGCCTCGCTACGCTCGGCACACTAATTTATTCTCCCTCCAGGGGTGTCGTGGACACCCACGGAGGGAGAATGTGTCGGCATTTCGGCGGTCGGGATTCCGGCGTCGGGATCCCGACCGCCGGGATCCCGACCGCCGGGATCCCGACCGCCGGGATTGTAACTGCATCCCGTTGCAATGGTCTTTTCTTTTAACATGCTTGGTGCTACCATGTCTTTCAAGTTTTTAGATTTCCTGAACACCACTTGAGGACGTGTTGGTAAATGGTCCTTGAGGACTGGGTCCATCATGAGGATGCCCCAATGTGTGTTTAGTGCTGCTTTGATGTTCTTTTCATGATGGTTATAGGTTGTGACAAACTTCACCCCTGGTTTTTGATGTTCTCTTTTGCTGTACTGGAGTATTCTGTTTCTGTCAAGATCTTTAGCTCTTCGTTCTGCATTGGTTAGAATGTGTTCCGGATAACCTTTCTCTGAATCTGTCTGCATAGGTGTTCAGTTGGGTATCTCTTTCAGTGTCTGTTTTGCAGTTGCGTGTCAGTCTATGGAACTGTGAGAAGGGTATATTATCTTTCCCACTTTTTGAGATGGCAGCTTTCATAATGTACATAGCTGTTTGTGTCCACGTTTTTGATACATTTTTTTTTGTAATGACTGAATTTCCACTTTTCATCAGCACCAGATCAAGGAATTCCACTTGCTCCATGCTGGTATTGGAGGTGAATGCCAGGTTCAGGTTGTTGTCCCCTATGTATTCCAGGAATTCATTGAATTCAGTCCCACACGAAACATTAAGAATATCATCAATGTACCGTTTAAAAAGAATAATATTGTCCTTAAAACGATGGTTGTTGTAAATAAAATTCCTTTCCCAGTAACCCATCAGTATATATGCCAGTAATATATACATTACAATGTATATATCACTGGTACCACTGGGCAGCAATATTTTTTTAAGCCAGCAATATATAGATTGCTGGCACATGACAGCAATCTATATATTACTGATAAGACTGGACACCAATGTAATATATTTAAGCCAGTACATACTGTATATACATATGGCACCACTGCCCACCAATGTTTATATTTTTATATGCCCACTGCCACCAATGCAGTGAATACAGTATACACTGTATGTTTCTGGCTAGCACTATATATATATATATATATATATATATATATATATATATATATATATATATATATATATATATATATATATATATATATATATATATATATATATATAGGCAACAGGGTGAGGGCACTCCAATGAAGGTATAAAGTACCGGGGTGCTGCACTTGGAAAATAGGTAGCAGTGAGACGATAGTGGCACACACTCGGCTTTTGGAAAGAATGTTGACAGACACAGAGTGCTGTAGACAACGTTTCGGGGTTTATTCCGTTTTTTTTCCGTTCTTGACTTGAAAACGGAATAAACCCCGAAACGTTGTCTACAGCACTCTGTGTCTGTCAACATTCTTTCTAAAAGCCGAGTGTGTGCCACTATCGTCTCACTGCTATATATATATATATATATATATATATATATATATAGCGATCCTGGGTGTCCGGCACAGCCTCCTAGAATCCGTTACTGCATGGGTGCCCGCACATAGAGATAGGTAGGTAGAGACAGGAGATGCGGCACACCATTCACTTAAACAGGGACAAATTTTTATTGCATAAAAGCAACGTTTCAATGCCTAACAGGCATTTTCATCAGGCTTAACACAAACATACAAGAAAGTCTTACCTAAATAGAGGATAGCTGGCGCGATGCCGTGCGCGGGACCACGCACCCGTCCGGCGGCGCTGGTCGCGTGACGTCATCATCCGGCGACCCGTCCTGGATACTATGACGATGCGTCACGTGACCTATATCCGGGCAACACAAAACACAAATGGACGTACATTTAAAAACAGTCATATAAATTACAAATATAGCAGCAATCTAAGTTGTTACTGGGCCTTTATATATTATACTAAGATAGTCATAAATAGTACACATCTAAATCAAAGGTAATATATATCTGCAACATATAAACGGGAACAATATTGATAGGCGGCATATCCTCTATATTAGTGGCTCTAACCAATATGAGCCATATAGAGTATGTTACTAGTGTGATCATAATATAGACCACATTGATAGTATACAGGCAAATAGTACCTCAATTAATATAATAACTAAATCAAGGATATGTCACATACCAAAAAATATTCAACCGTATATCATACCACGGAGGAGCACCACCAACATAACAAAGAATTACAAAGTGGAATAATATGTATAACTGTGCTACCAGTTATTTGTGCAACTGGCAAAACTCAGAAGTCAGCAGGAAAAGCATAGTAACAGCACTATTTACATAGATAATACATTGATACCAGTGTGGTCATTAAGACCTTTGGGGGTTCCTGTCTCCAATCTAAGGATCCATCTTGCTTCACATTTAAGGAGCGAGAGACCCCTGTTGCCCCCTCTAATAGAGGCAGGTATGTGATCAATCATACGGCATTTGAATTGGGCCATAGTGTGGCCAGCCTGTGCCCAGTGTCGGGCCACAGGCTGTTCACTAGTCCCCTTAATAATGGCGGCTTTGATTGCTGACCTGTGGGCTGTCATACGCTCCTTGAAGGCACGTTCTGTTTTGCCTATGTATGACAACCCACAGGGACAGACAATCTGATAAACCACATACATACTGTTACATGTTAAGGTGTGGTTAATAGTCATGGTTTTACCCGACTGTGGGTGTTGGAATGTAGAGCCACTGATTAAAAATCGACAGGTGGTACATGTACATCTTATATTACCCCTAGGTTTCTGTTTTTTAGGGGGATTTATGACCACATTGGTCTTAACCAATACATCCCTTAGGTTGGGTGGTCGTCTGTAACATGATAAAAGATCCGTCTTCTGTAGGCCCAAATCTGGATCTGTCTTGATCATAGGCCATAACCTTTTAGATACAGAGTTAACCACACTACTGCCAGTACTAAATGTGGTCACCCAGGGCATACGGGTAATTCCCTGAGATACTACTTTTTTGGGGGTCAGTAAGTCCTCTCTTTTGAGGCTCATTACTTTAGACCTAGCTGATTCTAAAACCGATGATGGATAACCTCTTTGCTTAAATCGCTCCAGCATGGTGTCCATCTGGGCTTCTGCTTGTAGTGGATTTGAATTAATACGTTTAGTACGTAGTAACTGAGAAAAAGGAAGTCCTCTCACTGATGATCTAGGGTGACAGCTATCATAATGCAAGGTGTTATTTCTGTCTGTCTCTTTAGTATAAAGGCTAGTAGCCAATACCCCTAGCTCATTACGAATTTCCACATCAAGAAACTTGACCACATCAGGGCTACAGGTATAAGTAAACTTCACAGGGCTGTCTGTTGAATTATGTAGCTCAATGTGATTAATCAGATCCTGTGCAGGCCCTCTCCAAAAAATAAGTAGATCATCAATGTAGCGGGTGTAGAACAAAATACGACCCGCTACATGAAGATTTGAAAAAAATACATCCTCCTCCACCTTAAACATAAAAATATTTGCATATGAGGGGGCTACTGCCGCCCCCATAGCACAGCCTGTAAGCTGAAGGAAAAACGAATCATTATAAATGAAAAAATTCTTTGTAAGTATTAGCTCCAAAAGTTGGAGTATCAAATCAACATGAGGGCCACGGTAGTCTGGGTGGTCAGTGATGTAGCCCCTAACAGCAGCCAGCCCCATATCATGGGGAATGACTGTGTAGAGGCTACACACATCCACCGTAAACATACAGGTGTCATCCTCCAGTATCGGCAAAGACTGTAATTTGCATAGTAGTGAGGTCGTGTCAAGAAGGTATCTGGGGTGTGATCTAATACAAGGTTGGAGCACACTGTCCACAAAAATGGATGCTGGCTGAAACAATGAGTCCCTGGCGGAGATGATGGGGCGACCCGGGGGATTCGCCAGGGACTTATGGATTTTGGGGGTGGTATACATAAGAGGGACCAATGGGTATGCTGGTAGTAATGCCTCTTTAATGAGTGGAGTGATCAGTTGTAAGTCCACAGCCTTTTGTAGTACACTGTCCAGTTCCTTCTTGAACATGACGGAGGGATCCTGATATAATTTTCGATACGTTGAATGATCATCCAGATGTGCCATCACTTGCATGTGGTATTTGTCGCGGTCTTGGAGGACCAAGGCCCCGCCTTTGTCCGCTGGCCTGAATATTAGTTGGTCATTACTGGCCAGGGCATCTAGTGCCAAACGTTCTGTTTTGGAAAGGTTATTCCGAGTTATAGGCTTTTTAGGAATTTCTGCTGCTACCCCTTCATTCAACATCCGTACATAGGTCTTGATAGTAGGGTTAAATGATTGGGGGTCGAATTGGGATTTGGGCAAAATTTTTTTCAATTGTGGAGGGATTTCATTCCAACCATTTGGTATGACTTTTGACCCAATGGGGTTATCACGAGGTTTGTTGAAGAAGTCTTTGAGTCTTAACTGGCGAGCTAGGCGATGTTGCTCTATATGCCAATTATTAGCATTAAATGGTACTGTAGGTGTAAATGACAGACCTTTAGCCAACAAGTTGGATTCATCACGAGTTAGAGGGTACGAGGATAAATTTATGACTAAGCTTTGTTCTTGGCAGCCGGTGGTTTTCTTCCTGCTGCCCTGTTTCCTCGCCTTGCCACCACGGCGGGTATAGGGGCGCTGCCTCCTTGCGGGCTGCGTCTGTTGCGTGCCCCTAAAGGGTGGGCATTGTGTTGGCTGGAAGATTGGGCAGATTGGTTCTCACTTTCGCTATTTGAAGAATTAAATTCTGTTGACGAACCCTGATATCGCTCATGACCTCGGTTATGCCTTCTAAAGAATGGTTTCTTATATCCCCCCATTTGTTGAGGTGTTGTCCACTGGTAGATGAGGTTCAGTTGATAATCATTCTCTACCTTAGATTTTTTCCCACGCTTAAATTTAATAAGATTGCGTTTATACATCTGCAATTGGTCATTGAGTTTAGCAAACCAGTCGGTGGTCTCATCTTCACTAAGTGTGGCTTTATGGGTTGCCTCAAACTCAATGATCTTCTCTTTAGCGATTTTGACCTCTTGGGTAGAATATTCAATTATTAAAAGCATGAGGTCGAATGAGCATTTATTAACTATTGACACCCACTTCCTACAGAAAGTGGGGTCATGGCGGCCAATAGTCGGACCATTTTTCATCCTTAACCCTCTAGGAATCATGCGGGCCCTGTGGTACTCACTCAAGGACAGTCCATGATAATAATAATCTATTTCCCGTTTTTTAAGTTTCAACAGATCATGGAATAACTCATCACAGGGGGCTGCTTCAGCCATATCCTCAAGCACACTGCTATACAATATTCCATCGGCATCCTTATCAGTGTATGTGGTAGTCTCTCCAATCGGGTATGCTGTCTGTGAGCAGGCCACAGGAGTTTCAACGGGATTCATAGCACAGGATGTTAGGTGTGCTGCTGCTATACAACAAAGCCAAGCAGAGAAACCTTAGTATGCAGGTTATCTCACGGCCAATAAATGGTTAAAAAAATGTAAAAGAATTACACTTGGTGCTCAGTCCACAGTAGGCTGCGCGTCTTCAGCTGATGCTCAATATAGGTATAAATACCGGGGGTGCCTGGACTGGGAGGTAGACAGCGTCCAACAAACTCCAATATAGCGATCCTGGGTGTCCGGCACAGCCTCCTAGAATCCGTTACTGCATGGGTGCCCGCACATAGAGATAGGTAGGTAGAGACAGGAGATGCGGCACACCATTCACTTAAACAGGGACAAATTTTTATTGCATAAAAGCAACGTTTCAATGCCTAACAGGCATTTTCATCAGGCTTAACACAAACATACAAGAAAGTCTTACCTAAATAGAGGATAGCTGGCGCGATGCCGTGCGCGGGACCACGCACCCGTCCGGCGGCGCTGGTCGCGTGACGTCATCATCCGGCGACCCGTCCTGGATACTATGACGATGCGTCACGTGACCTGTATCCGGGCAACACAAAACACAAATGGACGTACATTTAAAAACAGTCATATAAATTACAAATATAGCAGCAATCTAAGTTGTTACTGGGCCTTTATATATTATACTAAGATAGTCATAAATAGTACACATCTAAATCAAAGGTAATATATATCTGCAACATATAAACGGGAACAATATTGATAGGCGGCATATCCTCTATATTAGTGGCTCTAACCAATATGAGCCATATAGAGTATGTTACTAGTGTGATCATAATATAGACCACATTGATAGTATACAGGCAAATAGTACCTCAATTAATATAATAACTAAATCAAGGATATGTCACATACCAAAAAATATTCAACCGTATATCATACCACGGAGGAGCACCACCAACATAACAAAGAATTACAAAGTGGAATAATATGGTAGCACAGTTATACATATTATTCCACTTTGTAATTCTTTGTTATGTTGGTGGTGCTCCTCCGTGGTATGATATACGGTTGAATATTTTTTGGTATGTGACATATCCTTGATTTAGTTATTATATTAATTGAGGTACTATTTGCCTGTATACTATCAATGTGGTCTATATTATGATCACACTAGTAACATACTCTATATGGCTCATATTGGTTAGAGCCACTAATATAGAGGATATGCCGCCTATCAATATTGTTCCCGTTTATATGTTGCAGATATATATTACCTTTGATTTAGATGTGTACTATTTATGACTATCTTAGTATAATATATAAAGGCCCAGTAACAACTTAGATTGCTGCTATATTTGTAATTTATATGACTGTTTTTAAATGTACGTCCATTTGTGTTTTGTGTTGCCCGGATACAGATCACGTGACGCATCGTCATAGTATCCAGGACGGGTCGCCGGATGATGACGTCACGCGACCAGCGCCGCCGGACGGGTGCGTGGTCCCGCGCACGGCATCGCGCCAGCTATCCTCTATTTAGGTAAGACTTTCTTGTATGTTTGTGTTAAGCCTGATGAAAATGCCTGTTAGGCATTGAAACGTTGCTTTTATGCAATAAAAATTTGTCCCTGTTTAAGTGAATGGTGTGCCGCATCTCCTGTCTCTACCTACCTATCTCTATGTGCGGGCACCCATGCAGTAACGGATTCTAGGAGGCTGTGCCGGACACCCAGGATCGCTATATTGGAGTTTGTTGGACGCTGTCTACCTCCCAGTCCAGGCACCCCCGGTATTTATACCTATATTGAGCATCAGCTGAAGACGCGCAGCCTACTGTGGACTGAGCACCAAGTGTAATTCTTTTACATTTTTTTAACCATTTATTGGCCGTGAGATAACCTGCATACTAAGGTTTCTCTGCTTGGCTTTGTTGTATAGCAGCAGCACACCTAACATCCTGTGCTATGAATCCCGTTGAAACTCCTGTGGCCTGCTCACAGACAGCATACCCGATTGGAGAGACTACCACATACACTGATAAGGATGCCGATGGAATATTGTATAGCAGTGTGCTTGAGGATATGGCTGAAGCAGCCCCCTGTGATGAGTTATTCCATGATCTGTTGAAACTTAAAAAACGGGAAATAGATTATTATTATCATGGACTGTTCTTGAGTGAGTACCACAGGGCCCGCATGATTCCTAGAGGGTTAAGGATGAAAAATGGTCCGACTATTGGCCGCCATGACCCCACTTTCTGTAGGAAGTGGGTGTCAATAGTTAATAAATGCTCATTCGACCTCATGCTTTTAATAATTGAATATTCTACCCAAGAGGTCAAAATCGCTAAAGAGAAGATCATTGAGTTTGAGGCAACCCATAAAGCCACACTTAGTGAAGATGAGACCACCGACTGGTTTGCTAAACTCAATGACCAATTGCAGATGTATAAACGCAATCTTATTAAATTTAAGCGTGAGAAAAAATCTAAGGTAGAGAATGATTATCAACTGAACCTCATCTACCAGTGGACAACACCTCAACAAATGGGGGGATATAAGAAACCATTCTTTAGAAGGCATAACCGAGGTCATGAGCGATATCAGGGTTCGTCAACAGAATTTAATTCTTCAAATAGCGAAAGTGAGAACCAATCTGCCCAATCTTCCAGCCAACACAATGCCCACCCTTTAGGGGCACGCAACAGACGCAGCCCGCAAGGAGGCAGCGCCCCTATACCCGCCGTGGTGGCAAGGCGAGGAAACAGGGCAGCAGGAAGAAAACCACCGGCTGCCAAGAACAAAGCTTAGTCATAAATTTATCCTCGTACCCTCTAACTCGTGATGAATCCAACTTGTTGGCTAAAGGTCTGTCATTTACACCTACAGTACCATTTAATGCTAATAATTGGCATATAGAGCAACATCGCCTAGCTCGCCAGTTAAGACTCAAAGACTTCTTCAACAAACCTCGTGATAACCCCATTGGGTCAAAAGTCATACCAAATGGTTGGAATGAAATCCCTCCACAATTGAAAAAAATTTTGCCCAAATCCCAATTCGACCCCCAATCATTTAACCCTACTATCAAGACCTATGTACGGATGTTGAATGAAGGGGTAGCAGCAGAAATTCCTAAAAAGCCTATAACTCGGAATAACCTTTCCAAAACAGAACGTTTGGCACTAGATGCCCTGGCCAGTAATGACCAACTAATATTCAGGCCAGCGGACAAAGGCGGGGCCTTGGTCCTCCAAGACCGCGACAAATACCACATGCAAGTGATGGCACATCTGGATGATCATTCAACGTATCGAAAATTATATCAGGATCCCTCCGTCATGTTCAAGAAGGAACTGGACAGTGTACTACAAAAGGCTGTGGACTTACAACTGATCACTCCACTCATTAAAGAGGCATTACTACCAGCATACCCATTGGTCCCTCTTATGTATACCACCCCCAAAATCCATAAGTCCCTGGCGGATCCCCCGGGTCGCCCCATCATCTCCGCCAGGGACTCATTGTTTCAGCCAGCATCCATTTTTGTGGACAGTGTGCTCCAACCTTGTATTAGATCACACCCCAGATACCTTCTTGACACGACCTCACTACTATGCAAATTACAGTCTTTGCCGATACTGGAGGATGACACCTGTATGTTTACGGTGGATGTGTGTAGCCTCTACACAGTCATTCCCCATGATATGGGGCTGGCTGCTGTTAGGGGCTACATCACTGACCACCCAGACTACCGTGGCCCTCATGTTGATTTGATACTCCAACTTTTGGAGCTAATACTTACAAAGAATTTTTTCATTTATAATGATTCGTTTTTCCTTCAGCTTACAGGCTGTGCTATGGGGGCGGCAGTAGCCCCCTCATATGCAAATATTTTTATGTTTAAGGTGGAGGAGGATGTATTTTTTTCAAATCTTCATGTAGCGGGTCGTATTTTGTTCTACACCCGCTACATTGATGATCTACTTATTTTTTGGAGAGGGCCTGCACAGGATCTGATTAATCACATTGAGCTACATAATTCAACAGACAGCCCTGTGAAGTTTACTTATACCTGTAGCCCTGATGTGGTCAAGTTTCTTGATGTGGAAATTCGTAATGAGCTAGGGGTATTGGCTACTAGCCTTTATACTAAAGAGACAGACAGAAATAACACCTTGCATTATGATAGCTGTCACCCTAGATCATCAGTGAGAGGACTTCCTTTTTCTCAGTTACTACGTACTAAACGTATTAATTCAAATCCACTACAAGCAGAAGCCCAGATGGACACCATGCTGGAGCGATTTAAGCAAAGAGGTTATCCATCATCGGTTTTAGAATCAGCTAGGTCTAAAGTAATGAGCCTCAAAAGAGAGGACTTACTGACCCCCAAAAAAGTAGTATCTCAGGGAATTACCCGTATGCCCTGGGTGACCACATTTAGTACTGGCAGTAGTGTGGTTAACTCTGTATCTAAAAGGTTATGGCCTATGATCAAGACAGATCCAGATTTGGGCCTACAGAAGACGGATCTTTTATCATGTTACAGACGACCACCCAACCTAAGGGATGTATTGGTTAAGACCAATGTGGTCATAAATCCCCCTAAAAAACAGAAACCTAGGGGTAATATAAGATGTACATGTACCACCTGTCGATTTTTAATCAGTGGCTCTACATTCCAACACCCACAGTCGGGTAAAACCATGACTATTAACCACACCTTAACATGTAACAGTATGTATGTGGTTTATCAGATTGTCTGTCCCTGTGGGTTGTCATACATAGGCAAAACAGAACGTGCCTTCAAGGAGCGTATGACAGCCCACAGGTCAGCAATCAAAGCCGCCATTATTAAGGGGACTAGTGAACAGCCTGTGGCCCGACACTGGGCACAGGCTGGCCACACTATGGCCCAATTCAAATGCCGTATGATTGATCACATACCTGCCTCTATTAGAGGGGGCAACAGGGGTCTCTCGCTCCTTAAATGTGAAGCGAGATGGATCCTTAGATTGGAGACAGGAACCCCCAAAGGTCTTAATGACCACACTGGTATCAATGTATTATCTATGTAAATAGTGCTGTTACTATGCTTTTCCTGCTGACTTCTGAGTTTTGCCAGTTGCACAAATAACTGGTAGCACAGTTATACATATTATTCCACTTTGTAATTCTTTGTTATGTTGGTGGTGCTCCTCCGTGGTATGATATACGGTTGAATATTTTTTGGTATGTGACATATCCTTGATTTAGTTATTATATTAATTGAGGTACTATTTGCCTGTATACTATCAATGTGGTCTATATTATGATCACACTAGTAACATACTCTATATGGCTCATATTGGTTAGAGCCACTAATATAGAGGATATGCCGCCTATCAATATTGTTCCCGTTTATATGTTGCAGATATATATTACCTTTGATTTAGATGTGTACTATTTATGACTATCTTAGTATAATATATAAAGGCCCAGTAACAACTTAGATTGCTGCTATATTTGTAATTTATATGACTGTTTTTAAATGTACGTCCATTTGTGTTTTGTGTTGCCCGGATACAGGTCACGTGACGCATCGTCATAGTATCCAGGACGGGTCGCCGGATGATGACGTCACGCGACCAGCGCCGCCGGACGGGTGCGTGGTCCCGCGCACGGCATCGCGCCAGCTAT
Organism: Crinia signifera; assembly: GCF_055691185.1. Classification (NCBI taxonomy): domain Eukaryota; kingdom Metazoa; phylum Chordata; class Amphibia; order Anura; family Myobatrachidae; genus Crinia; species Crinia signifera. Next base: position 7,950,606 of record NC_139223.1, read on the forward strand.
CCTCTATTTAGGTAAGACTTTCTTGTATGTTTGTGTTAAGCCTGATGAAAATGCCTGTTAGGCATTGAAACGTTGCTTTTATGCAATAAAAATTTGTCCCTGTTTAAGTGAATGGTGTGCCGCATCTCCTGTCTCTACCTATATATATATATATATATATATATATATATATATATATATATATATATATATATATATAATGTGATGTGATGATTAAATCATTTACTAAAATTATGGAACAATCCTTTACCACACCCGATAAAAGTATAAAATATCCCAATTTAAGTCGGGAAGAACATTTGGCTTTAAAAGCATTGGCAGGGAGGACAGACCTCATTATAAGGGGGGCTGACAAAGGGGGTTCGGTGGTGGTGCAGGACGTTTCCAATTACCATCAGGAATGTATGAGACAACTCTCTGACCGCACCACCTACCACCCCCTAACCAGCGACCATACTAATGTATTCAAGAAAGAATTAGAATCTGTCCAGTGACCAGGGACATATTTCAGCTGATTTGTGCACGGCATTAAATGTGTTCAGTTGTTTTATACGGTCCCCAAAGTGCACAAAACATTGGATAAACCCCCAGGTAGACCTATTGTGTCTGCAGTTGACTCTTTAAGGGAAATTTACCAAAATGGATTTGTAGAAAAAAGGTGTATTCGTAGGGAGAATTACACCTTTTTTTACGAATTTGTATTTTCGGGATTTTCTATCCCAAAAAATACAACAATTCGTAGTCCTAGGGATGGAACATTCGTATTTGTATTTACAAATACGAATGTCTACACCATCGATAGGATACGACAGAAATCACTATTCAAAAGAATGGTGGTTCCTGATTTACTAAGCAGCCGTATAGAAAATATGGCTGCTTTTGTCCACGAAAATACGGCAGAAAAATAGAACACCATTTTCCTGTCGTATTCTCATTTTAGCCTGCACGGATCAGTCAGATCCGTGCAGGCTGCGGTGTAAAAATAAATAAAATAAAATAAATAAATAAAAAACAGCGTGGGGTCCGCCCCACAGCTGAAACCAGCACCAGGCTGACAGCCTGGAGCCGATAATTAAAAATCAGGGAACCCGACAAATAGGGGTTCCCTGATTTTTAACAACCAGCCCCAGGCTCCTGCTCTGGGGCTGGTTCCCAAAATACGGGGGACAAAATGAGTAGGGGTCCCCCGTATTTTAAGAACCAGCCCCAGGCAAAACCAGCCAGCAGGGTAATGCCACAGCCGGCGGGAGACTTTTTATGCAATTCCCCCCGGCCAAAACATTAACCCTCTGACCAGTCAGCCTGGCCAGGGGCCCTGGGGGAGTGGGGACCCCCCCAATAAAGGGGTCCCCCCCCTCCAGGACTTACCTGACCAGGCTGAAGCCTGGTGCTGTCCCCGATGCCCCTGGGCGGTGGGCATCGGGCTGATTCAAGTGTAAAAAAAAAGATTAAACTATTGTTTTTTACTGTGGCACTACAAGTGCCAGCAAGCTGGGACTTGGAGAACCACAAGTCCCAGCCTGCTGGGCATTAAAGGGCCCGCTGGCACTTGTAGTTCCACAGTTAAAAAAATAGTACACAAAACACACTGACACAAATTTTAAATAAAAGTTTAATACACACATCACACACACACTGATACTTACCTATCTTGATCCCGTCAGTAGGTCGCTGGCTCCGGTGTCGGCGGCTCCGGTGTCGGCGTCCTGTCTAAAGAAAATCCATGGTGGACCTGTGGAAGGAAATCCTACTCACCAGGTCCTCCATGGATGGTCTTGTTTCTTCTGTCTTCTTTTCCAGGACTTATTTCTTTATCTTCATTCTTCTTTCTTCTTCTTTACGCTGCCGGGACTTTCAGAGCTTAAGAGATGTTTCCTCCTCGACGTCTGGACTAAGAATGAATTCTAGCCAATCAGGAGCCGACTTTACTGGCTCCTGATTGGCCGCTAGGCGGCTCCTGATTGGCTAGAATTCATTCTTAGTCCAGACGTCGAGGATGAAACATCTCTGAAGCTCTGAAAGTCCCGGCGTAAAAAAGAAGAAAGAAGATAAAGAAATAAGCCCTGAAAATTAAGACAGAAGACACAAGACCATCCATGGAGGACCTGGTGAGTAGGATTTCCTTCCACAGGTCCACCATGGATTTTCTTCAGACAGGACGCCGAGCTCGGAGCCGCCGACACCGGAGCCGCTGACACCGGAGCCGCCGACACCGGAGCCAGCGACCTACCGACGGGATCAAGATAGGTAAGTATCAGTGTGTGTGTGATGTGTGTATTAAACTTTTATTTAAAATTTGTGTCAGTGTGTTTTGTGTACTATTTTTTTTAACTGTGGAACTACAAGTGCCAGCAGGCCCTTTAATGCCCAGCAGGCTGGGACTTGTGGTTCTCCAAGTCCCAGCTTGCTGGCACTTGTAGTGCCACAGTAAAAAACAATAGTTTAATCTTTTTTTTACACTTGAATCAGCCCGATGCCCACCGCCCAGGGGCATCGGGGACAGCACCAGGCTTCAGCCTGATCAGGTAAGTCCTGGAGGGGGGGGACCCCTTCATTGGGGGGGTCCCCACTCCCCCAGGGCCCCTGGCCAGGCTGACTGGTCGGTAGGGATGAATGCTTTGGCCGGGGGGACTTGTATAAAAAGTCTCCCGCCGGCTGTGGCATTACCCTGCTGGCTGGTTTTGCCTGGGGCTGGTTCTTAAAATACGGGGGACCCCTACTCATTTTGTCCCCCGTATTTTGGGAACCAGCCCCAGAGCAGGAGCCTGGGGCTGGTTGTTAAAAATCAGGGAACCCCTATTTGTCGGGTTCCCTGATTTTTAATTACCGGCTCCAGGCTCTATCAGCCTGGTGCTGGTTTCGGCTGTGGGGGGGGGGACCCCACGCTGTTTTTTTTAAATATTTATTTATTTTTCTATTTTTTTTTTTTACACACTGCAGCCTGCACGGATCTGACTGATCCGTGCAGACTGCTAGAAAAATTTGTATTAGCGGCCGTATATATGGCCAGCTAATACGAATGAATACGACATCGGAGGGTTACAAAGTAGTCGTATATGACTGCTTTGTAATTTCCCCTCCGGAACACGACTTTGCATACGACTGAAACAGTCGTATGCAGTCGTAGGGGAAATACCAATACGAAAAACTAGGTTTTTCATATTGGTAAATTTCCCCCTGAATTTCAGCCAATCGCCATATATTTGGATGCTGTACTCAATCCTTGTATATAACAAATCCCTTCATATGTTAAAGACACCACGGCGGTGCTCCAGACTTTGGACAGTAAGGGTTAATGCCCCAAGATCTCATAATGTGTAGTGCCGACGTTACCAGCCTCTACACCTGTATCCCTCATGTTGCAGGTGTGGAGGCGGTAGGCCGATTGATCACTGACAACATGCATTATGTAGGGCCCCCTATCAAATTATTTTTGGAATTGCTTATGTTGGTTTTTACGCATAATTATTTTATTTACAATGGCAAATATTATTTGCAGGTGGCTGGTTGTGCGATGGGGTCCTCAGTGGCCCCATCGTACACCAATGGCTTTATGTATGCTATTGAACAGGATATATTTTATAATGATAATGTACTCAAGCCAGAGATTTTTCTTTATTTGCGATTTATTGATGATTTGATGATTTTTTTGAACAGGGTCGAAAGACCAACTACAGTATGTGCCTTACTTGATGATTATAACCACACCGACAGTGTGGTCAAACTAACATATGAAGACAGGGACCATCACATCCATTTCTTGGATATTAACCCCTTCCCGACATTTGACGTACATTTACGTCATGGTCGGGATGTACTTCCCGACACATGGCATAAATGTACATCATGCCATTAAACTGTCACCGCGTCTATAGACGCGGTGACAGAGGGACGATGTCTGCTGTCCCTGACAGCAGACATCTTCCCTCATTGCCCAGAGGGGGCAGCGATACCCCCACCCATCGGCGATCGCTGTGATTGGCTGTTCAATGTGAACAGCCAATTACAGCGTTTTCTGTGTACCGGCGAATAACGTTCGCCGGTGACACAGGGATCGGTGGTGATTGGTGCTGTTAAGTACAGCACCAATCACCACCGGGTGTAAGGGTGTCACTGGTGGTCACCCCACCTCACCCCACCTGCCCCCAAAGGCTGTGATTGGTCCGTCGGACCGACGGACCAATCACAGCCATTACACCTCAAATGAATTAACGGAGACAGCCCTGCAGCCGCCATTCCGGTCAGGAACAGCGTGCAGAGCGGTCTCCGTGCCCATCTGTGCCTATACTGACCTGATCAGCATTGGTGGCATCCGTGCTGCCAGCTCCTGCTGTGACTTCCTGGTGCTTGTGCTGCTGGTGCTGCTGCTGCTGCAGCAGCGTCATTGTGTCAGAGATTTAAATTGTGTGATATAATTTTGTATCTGCTGCCCCCTGCTGCCCCCCTTTTGTGCTGATCAGTGTAAACTAACTGATTAGCATTTTTTTGGGGGTGCAGGTTTTTTTTATATATATATACCCTGTCAGGTTGCACCCACAGTTGTGTGCCTGCTGCCCCTCACTGCTAATCAGTGTTGCATCACAGTTTTTTTTTTTTTGAGGGTGCTGTGGGGGTTTTTTTTTATTATTTTTTTTACACCCACGGTGCTTTTGTGGGTGTCCTGTGCCCGCTGAGCGCTGATCAGTGACGGACGTTACTGACCAACATCTGTGCTCAATTTTTGGCGCAGGAGCTTTTTTTTTTTTCTTTTAACTTACACGTGTTAAAGCACTACATACACACTACATACCCCCCGTGTTGAAATAAAGTTTGTACCCCCCCCTACACTATACACGTGTTGAAACACTACACTTAAAAATAATAAAAATGTCCCAATCATCGCAAAGACTGTTTTCAGCGGAGGAGGCATATGCCCTTATTGCCTCTGACACTGACACAGCCAGTAAAGTAAGCGATGAATTTGCATTCGTCTTAAGCTCCTCTTCCTCCTCTAGTGATGAGGGACCCCCTCAAAGACGCCCCCGTAGAGCAGCTGAGACCCCCCCCAATGATTGATCTCGTATGGACCCCACCACCAGACAATTTTGAGCCCCAGGTTCCTGAGTTTTTGGCCAACCCAGGAATCCAATTTGATACTACAGGCCTCAAAGAAATTGACTTTTTCAAAGTCTTTTTCTCTGATGATTTTATAAATTTAATGGTGGACCAAAGTAATTTATATGCCCAGCAGTTTATTGCCCAAAACGCCACGTCATCATTTGCTAGGTGGACCCCTGTAGATGCAGTAGAGATGATGACGTTTTGGGGTCTGGTGTTACATATGGGCATAGTTAAAAAGCCAGAAATTAGGCAATATTGGAGTACAGATGTTCTGTACAGCACCCCACTTCATCGTATGGCCATGACCCGGACTCGTTTTGAGACGATCATTAAATTTTTGCATTACAATGATAATGCACAGTGCCCACCCAAAGATGATCCCGCCTTTGACCGGCTATTCAAAGTCAGGCTGGTCATTGATCATTTCAGCGCCAAATTTGCTGAGATGTACATCCCCCAAAAATTCATTTGTGTAAACGAGTCACTTATACATTTTAAAGGAAGGGTTAAATTCCGCCAGTACCTTCCCAATAAGAGGGCAAGGTATGGCATAAAAATGTATAAGCTGTGCGAAAGTACCTCAGGGTACACCCACAGGTTTAGGGTATATGAAGGGAAGGACACAAGAATTGAACCGCCAGAATGCCCCCCCTCCCTCGTAGGTGTTAGTGGAAAGATTGTCTGGGATTTAGTGCACCCCTTCCTGGATAAGGGTTATCACCTCTATGTGGATAACTTTTACACCAGCATCCCCCTGTTTAAGGCCCTTGGTTCAAGAGGTACAGCAGCTTGCGGTACTGTGCGCAAGAACCAAAGAGGCCTCCCAAAAACGCACGTTGCCCAATTACTGAGAAAGGGTGAAAGCAGGGCAATATGCACCGAAAATATGTTGTTGGTCAAATATAAGAACAAGAGGGATGTCCTTATACTGACAACAATTCACAGAGACAGTACCACCTCCGTCCCTGTACGAGGTACCAGTACCCACACCTCAAAACCTATTTGTATCCTAGATTACAATAAGTACATGGGCGGAGTGGATCTTTCAGATCAGGTACTGAAGCCGTACAGTGCCCTGCGGAAAACAAAAATATGGTATAAGAAGCTGGCCGTGTATATCATCCAGATGGCACTGTATAACGCTTACGTACTATTCCGTTCTACCAGCCAGACGGGGACATTTATGCACTTTCAAGAGGAAGTCATAAAGGGCCTAATATTTGGGAACCAGCAGGCAGAGGGCCCCAGTACTTCTAGTACTGGCCCCAGTACTTCTAGTACTGGCCCCCGTATTGTATCAGGGCAGCATTTTCCTAACGAAATCCCCTCCACTGGAAAAAAGGGCAGGACACAAAAAAGGTGCAAAGTTTGCTATGAAAAGGGAATAAGAAAGCAAACTATTTTCCACTGTGAAACTTGCCCCGACAAACCCGGCCTATGTATGAAGGAGTGTTTTAAAATATACCACACATCTATGGATTATTAGGTTCATCATTTCACCGTGCTTCGGGGGTTTTGCTAATGCGACATAGCACCCACCATTCATTCCACCAGAATCTGTGCTGCAAAATCCAAATATCACTCCTTCCCTTCTGAGTCCTGCCATGCACCCAAATGGTATTTTTTGGTCACATATAAGGCATTGCCGTACTCGGGAGAAATTGGGGCACAGATTTTGGGGTGCTTTGTCTCCTTCATTCCTTGTGAAAATGAAAAAATTTGAGCCAGAACTGCATTTTTGTGTAAAAAATTTAATTTTTCATTTTCACAGCCCAGTTGTACCACAATTGGTGAAACCCCTGGGGGTTTGAAATGTACACTATACCGCTAGATGAATTACCTGAGGGGTGTAGTTTGCAAAATGGGGTCACTTGTGGGGGGGTTCCACTGTATTGGTGCTTCGGGGGTCTTGCTAATGCGACATAGCACCCACCATTCATTCCACCAGAATCTGTGCTGCAAAATCCAAATATCACTCCTTCCCTTCTGAGTCCTGCCATTTTTTGGTCACATAGGAGGCATTGCCGTACTCGGGAGAAATTGCGGCACAGATTTTGGGGTGCTTTGTCTCCTTCATTCCTTGTGAAAATGAAAAATTTTGAGCTAGAACTGCATTTTTGTGTAAAAAAATGTAATTTTTCATTTTCACAGCCCAGTTGTACCACAATTGGTGAAACCCCTGGGGGTTTGAAATGTACACTATACCCCTAGATGAATTCCCTGAGGGGTGTAGTTTGCAAAATGGGGTCACTTGTGGGGGGGTTCCACTGTATTGGTGCTTCGGGGGTCTTGCTAATGCGACATAGCACCCACCATTCATTCCACCAGAATCTGTGCTGCAAAATCCAAATATCACTCCTTCCCTTCTGAGTCCTGCCATGCACCCAAATGGTATTTTTTGGTCACATATGAGGCATTGCCGTACTCGGGAGAAATTGCGGCACAGATTTTGGGGTGCTTTGTCTCCTTCATTCCTTGTGAAAATGAAAAATTTTGAGCCAGAACTGCATTTTTGTGTAAAAAATGTAATTTTTCATTTTCACAGCCCAGTTGTACCACAATTGGTGAAACCCCTGGGGGTTTGAAATGTACACTATACCCCTAGATGAATTCCCTGAGGGGTGTAGTTTGCAAAATGGGGTCACTTGTGGGGGGGTTCCACTGTATTGGTGCTTCGGGGGTCTTGCTAATGTGACATAGCACCCACCATTCATTCCACCAGAATCTGTGCTGCAAAATCCAAATATCACTCCTTCACTTCTGAGTCCTGCCATTTTTTGGTCACATATGAGGCATTGCCGTACTCGGGAGAAATTGCGGCACAGATTTTGGGGTGCTTTGTCTCCTTCATTCCTTGTGAAAATGAAAAATTTTGAGCCAGAACTGCATTTTTGTGTAAAAAATTTAATTTTTCATTTTCACAGCCCAGTTGTACCACAATTGGTGAAACCCCTGGGGGTTTGAAATGTACACTATACCCCTAGATGAATTCCCTGAGGGGTGTAGTTTGCAAAATGGGGTCACTTGTGGGGGGGTTCCACTGTATTGGTGCTTTCGGGGTCTTGCTAATGCGACATAGCACCCACCATTCATTCCACCAGAATCTGTGCTGCAAAATCCAAATATCACTCCTTCCCTTCTGAGTCCTGCCATGCACCCAAATGGTATTTTTTGGTCACATATGAGGCATTGCCATACTCGGGAGAAATTGCGGCACAGATTTTGGGGTGCTTTGTCTCCTTCATTCCTTGTGAAAATGAAAAATTTTGAGCCAGAACTGCATTTTTGTGTAAAAAAATGTAATTTTTCATTTTCACAGCCCAGTTGTACCAAAATTGGTGAAACCCCTGGGGGTTTGAAATGTACACTATACCCCTAGATGAATTCCCTGAGGGGTGTAGTTTGCAAAATGGGGTCACTTGTGGGGGGTTCCTCTGTATTGGTGCTTCGGGGGTCTTGCTAATGCGACATAGCACCCACCATTCATTCCACCAGAATCTGTGCTGCAAAATCCAAATATCACTCCTTCCCTTCTGAGTCCTGCCATGCACCCAAATGGTATTTTTTGGTCACATATGAGGCATTGCCGTACTCAGGAGAAATTGCGGCACAGATTTTGGGGTGCTTTGTCTCCTTCATTCCTTGTGAAAATGAAAAATTTTGAGCCAGAACTGCATTTTTGTGTAAAAAATGTAATTTTTCATTTTCACAGCCCAGTTGTACCACAATTGGTGAAACCCCTGGGGGTTTGAAATGTACACTATACCCCTAGATGAATTCCCTGAGGGGTGTAGTTTGCAAAATGGGGTCACTTGTGGGGGGTTCCACTGTATTGGTGCTTCGGGGTCTTGCTAATGCGACATAGCACCCACCATTCATTCCACCAGAATCTGTGCTGCAAAATCCAAATATCACTCCTTCCCTTCTGAGTCCTGCCATGCACCCAAATGGTATTTTTTGGTCACATATGAGGCATTGCCGTACTCGGGAGAAATTGCGGCACAGATTTTGGGGTGCTTTGTCTCCTTCATTCCTTGTGAAAATGAAAAATTTTGAGCCAGAACTGCATTTTTGTGTAAAAAAATGTAATTTTTCATTTTCACAGCCCAGTTGTACCAAAATTGGTGAAACCCCTGGGGGTTTGAAATGTACACTATACCGCTAGATGAATTCCCTGAGGGGTGTAGTTTGCAAAATGGGGTCACTTGTGGGGGGGTTCCACTGTATTGGTGCTTCGGGGGTCTTGCTAATGCGACATAGCACCCACCATTCATTCCACCAGAATCTGTGCTGCAAAATCCAAATATCACTCCTTCCCTTCTGAGTCCTGCCATGCACCCAAATGGTATTTTTTGGTCACATATGAGGCATTGCCGTACTCGGGAGAAATTGCGGCACAGATTTTGGGGTGCTTTGTCTCCTTCATTCCTTGTGAAAATGAAAAATTTTGAGCCAGAACTGCATTTTTGTGTAAAAAAATGTAATTTTTCATTTTCACAGCCCAGTTGTACCAAAATTGGTGAAACCCCTGGGGGTTTGAAATGTACACTATACCCCTAGATGAATTCCCTGAGGGGTGTAGTTTGCAAAATGGGGTCACTTGTGGGGGGGTTCCACTGTATTGGTGCTTCGGGGGTCTTGCTAATGCGACATAGCACCCACCATTTATTCCACCAGAATCTGTGCTGCAAAATCCAAATATCACTCCTTCCCTTCTGAGTCCTGCCATGCACCCAAATGGTATTTTTTGGTCACATATGAGGCATTGCCGTACTCGGGAGAAATTGCGGCACAGATTTTGGGGTGCTTTGTCTCCTTCATTCCTTGTGAAAATGAAACATTTTGAGCCAGAACTGCATTTTTGTGTAAAAAATGTAATTTTTCATTTTCACAGCCCAGTTGTACCACAATTGGTGAAACCCCTGGGGGTTTGAAATGTACACTATACCCCTAGATGAATTCCCTGAGGGGTGTAGTTTGAAAAATGGGGTCACTTGTGGGGGGGTTCCACTGTATTGGTGCTTCGGGGGTCTTGCTAATGCGACATAGCACCCACCATTCATTCCACCAGAAACTGTGCTGCAAAATCCAAATATCACTCCTTCCCTTCTGAGTCCTGCCATGCACCCAAATGGCATTTTTTGGTCACATATGAGGCATTGCCGTACTCGGGAGAAATTGCGGCACAGATTTTGGGGTGCTTTGTCTCCTTCATTCCTTGTGAAAATGAAAAATTTTGAGCCAGAACTGCATTTTTGTGTAAAAAAATGTAATTTTTCATTTTCACAGCCCAGTTGTACCAAAATTGGTGAAACCCCTGGGGGTTTGAAATGTACACTATACCCCTAGATGAATTCCCTGAGGGGTGTAGTTTGCAAAATGAGGTCACTTGTGGGGGGGTTCCTAACTTTTAGCATCTTATGGTGCCGAGAAACCTACATGGTGCCTAAAAAATAATCTCATAAAAAGGAGGCTCCAAAATCAAGTAGGTGCTCCTTCTATTATGAAGCCTGTGGTTTGGTCAACGTGCACACTAGGGCCACATATAGGATATTTATGAAAACAAAAGAATTGGGGGAATCAATTTTTAGTCACATTTCTCTAGTAAAATCTACTGTGTTCCTTAGAAAAATGTATTAAAATTGAAAATCTGCAAAAAAAATGAAATTTTGAAATTTCACCTACACTTTGTTTAAATTCCTGTGAAACACCTAAAGGGTTAACAAACTTCCAAAATGCTGTTTTGAATACTGTAAGGGGTGCAGTTTTTGAAATGGCATCATTTATGGGGGTGTCTCACATACAAGTCCCTCAAAGTCACATCAGAACTGAACTGGTCCCTAAAAAAAATCAGTGTTTGAAATTTTCTTGAAAATTTGAGAATTTGCTATTCATATTTTAAGCCTCCTAGTGTCCAAAAAAATTAAAAGGAGGTTGAAATAATGATGAAAACATAATGTAGACATATGGTCTATGTTAGTTATTAACTATTTTGAGTGGTATGATTATTTGTCTCACAAGCAGAAAATTTAACATTTTGCAAATTGCTAAATTTTCAATTTTTTTACGACATTTTGGTATTTTTCACAAAAAAACACAGACTGTATCGACCAAAATTTACCACTAACTTGAAGTACAATGTGTCACGAGAAAACAATCTCAAAATCACTGGGATAAGTAAAAGCAAAAAAAAGTTATCCCCACTTAAGTGATACATGTCAGATTTGAAAAAAAGGGCTCTGTCAGGAAGGCAAAAACAGGCTGCGGCGGTAAGGGGTTAATATCATAATACAGGAGGGCATAATTAATACATCTATTTACGTAAAACCAACGGATAGAAACACTATGCTTAAATCTAATAGCTTTCATCCGGTTTCCCTCATAAAGGGACTCCCTTATTCACAGTTATTAAGAGTCCGACGCAGAACATCAGACCCCGTAGAAACAGACAAAGCCTTAGACAACATGGTTAATAAGTTTGTAGAGAGGGGATATGACTGTCAGGATTTAGTTAAAATGAAAGCTAAAGTATTAGCCATTCCCAGACAACATACCATGGAAGCCCGTCCAAAGAAAAACATGGGGACCACGATTCCGTGGGTTAACAAGTTCACCACCAACACTGATACTGTAAAATTCGGCAAGCCAAACGTTGGTGGACACTTGTCAACACCGACAATGACTTACCCTCCATTAAGAATTGTAAACTTTTGCCTAGCTACACCAGGGGTAGTAACATCCGTAAGTAGTCAAATTAGATGTGACACTATTATTAAACAACCAGCACACACATTTTTTACAACAAAGAACAGGCTGTTATCGTTGCTTGGGGTGTACGACTGGAACACACTCACCCTGGGGAAATCCTTCAAACATCCCCATACAGGCAAAATTATTAACATAAGGACTGCGGTCACCTGCACCACATCGTATGTTATATATATGCTCACATGCCCTTGTGGGCTATCTTATGTGGGCAAAACCCAGAGAACTTTTCATGAATGCATGGCACAACACTGTAGTGCCATCAAACAAGCACTTGGTGCTGGGAACAGAGATCAGCCAGTTGCCAGGCATTATCCTTGATGAAGCATTGCATCCCTAGTATTAGGGCTATTATAATCGACCATGTTCCACCCACAGCCCGAGGGGGTAATAGAGCAAAAATCCTATTGCAGAAGGAGAGCAAGTGGATATTCTCTTTAAATACCAACTCTCCCCGGGGTTTAAATGAAACCTTAGGGTTACAGTGCTTTTTGTAGTTCTCTCTGCCCATCGTGAATATGTGCATTCAGTTATCAGCTTAATCATTATCTCAACATTTCTCATGTATCAGTCATATATTTCGTATATTTTTATAAAAAAAAATTGTATATATTTTTTGTATATACACTTTTCTATGTTTACATTTTTTCGGGATGCGATCATCTATTAGAATGAACTTAGGTCTACAGTCATTAGGTCGACCCCACTAGGTCGACTGGCAGGAAGGTCGACCTGACTTAAGGTCGACATGGGCCAAGGTCGACATGACTTAAGATCGAATTTGCATAAAGGTCGACATGAGGAAGGTCGACTGGTCATAAGGTCGACATGGGTTTGTCACTGTTTTTTGAGCCGATATGTGCCGACAGGCGGTATTTCATGCCCTACCATCCACTAGGGCGTGGTGGGAGAATAAAATAGTGTGCCGAGCGCAGCGAGGCACCGTGCCCGAAGCCTCGCGAGCGAAGCGAGCGATGCGAGGGTCCGATTCTCATTGCCAACTGTGTCCATGTCGACTGTGTCGACATTCGGATCAAAAAACAGTGAAAAACCCATGTCGACCTTATGACCAGTCGACCTTCCTCATGTCGACCTTTATGCAAATTCGACCTTAAGTCATGTCGACCTTGGCCCATGTCGACCTTAAGTCAGGTCGACCTTCCTGCCAGTCGACCTAGTGGGGTCGACCTAATGACTGTAGACCTAAATGCAGTCTGACGAATGATCCCATTCCCATTTTTTCATATTTTGTATGAAAAAACAGCATTATAAGTACTCAGTTATCAGGTGGTTCAGTTCACTAGGATGTAATCTGGCATGATTCATGGTTATGTATATATAGTTGTATACAGGATGTCCGTGATATACACGTTTAGACGTCATATAAACTGTATTGTTTTTAATGTTCATGTATTTTAAATGTGCCCGAGTTGCATAAATGTCTTGGCTCACATATTGTTGTTTAATAGCACTGATGTACATTCTATTGATTGGTTACAAGCAACACAGCAACAAAGGCTGAGTGATGTCACTGCCCGGCGCCGCTGACTCACATTTGTGGGCCAAGACGGAGGATTCCAGATGGGAACTTTCGGGTTCTGCGGCAGCGTCGGACAGGTGAGAATGCTTATGATTTTAATTGTTTTACTCTTTGCTGGCTATATATTGTGTATGATTTGTATTGCCATTTTATCCTTGAGTCCCTGAAGACGGGGGATCTTTCCCCAAAACGCCGTTGGGCGCAATAAAGGAATTTTACATCTATTGAAAGTCTGTGGAGTGCCGCTGATTTCTTTCTAGTATAGTAAAAATCGCCCATAGACCCATAGACAAATCACTTAGTCAAAGGGCGGTATTCAATGTGAATACCTGCGAGGTGCAGCGAATCCTTTTTAGGATTCGCTGCACATTCGCCACGTTCCGGAGCCAGCGGGCTCCGGTATTCAACGTGTCAGGGGCTCGCTGCCCCTGACAGGCGAATATGAGCTCCTGCGGCGAATGCCGCAGGGAGCCTGAGGAGGGTGCCAGGCAGAGAGATGGAAGTCTCTCTGCCTGCCCCTGAATGTTTGTGGGGGACAGGTGGGCTCCCCGGGTGCCAGGCAGCACAGGGTGCAGTGAATATATGAATATGTAATGAGCAGCTCGGCTTCGGCGCCCCCTGCTGGCTGCTGTGTAAAAAAAAATATATATATATATATATTTTTTTTTTTTCAAATTAAATATATATTCATGTGCTTACAGCACATGAATAAAAGTAGCATGCCCCTCCTCAGAATAAAATTCCTGATTTTTAGACACCAAATGTAAAAAACAAAACACTTTATTTTAAAAGTTCACATTCCACTTCTCCATAAAAAGATAGCGATTGCTACTCGGTGAATCATGGCGAAAAAAACCTTCAAATGTATTCGCCATGTGGTCATTGAATAGGGTGATTCACCGTTTTAGTCAGAAATTCGCCAAACAGCACAAATTCGCCATAAAAACATGGCGAATCAGGCTCATTGAATACCGCCCAAAGTCTCTCACTAGCAGAACTCTCTCCGTGTGTACACCCCTTTAGAGCAAATTATTAATAATATATTTACCAAATGTATTTATAAAAGTTTATACCCAATCTGATCGGCTGCACCTGTTTGAGGCTTTTTAGGTATCATAAGCACATGAATATGGAGAGAAATTCTAACTATCTCTGTAATATGCACTCAATAAAACAGATATATACCGCGGTGCCTACCTCAAACGTAAATATCAAGACTAGTGTTCCTTTAGGGCGTCTGGATGTCCCCCAAAAATTGGTGCATCGACAGGAAACTGTCAAGTGCCACCTGGTTCCTGTTGATGCACCAGTTTTGAGGTGGGGGGCACCAGACAGCCTACAGGGAACGCTACATTTAATAGATTGTATATACCTTTCAAAAACTGTGTCCACCTAGGGTGTCTGGTGCCCCCCTCATCTGCTACAACTGAAGGATCTGCCAATACTTCTAGCAGGCTCAGTGGGTCCACCATAAAAGCCTCGCCCCTCTGGTGCACCAGGCTACAGTACACATTGGAGGAATGAGAGGAGGAGATCACATGCACAGAGGAGCGTCCAATGCCAACTGCAGATGGTGTTCTGTATAGGCTTCATATGAAAAACAACTTTTCCCACCTTAATGAATTTGACAAAGCCAGTTCCCCCATCAAGGTTTATGGGTGTTATGCAGTGTTCATTAATACAGGTGATAGGTGTGATAAATAGGGACCAGAACATTACAATACCTTGTGCTGACCTACAGTATAATCTACTTTGACCCGCACTGACCTTGCATTCTTCCTACTTCCTTTCCTTTCTGTACCGATTGAACTTGGCTTGCTTCGGATCCCTTTCCATACTGTGTCCTCTGATCTTGGCTTATCCGTGGTTCCCGTGTCTGTGTTGGCTGGGCGTCTGCAGACAGGAATGAAAGCAGGATAAACCTACATTAGTAAATTAAATGATCATATTAATCGGACAATGACCATCTCTCCAGGGTTTGGTTGTAGTTTGTCGAGAGAAATGACGCACCTCATTGATGGATGTTGGGTGCTATCCATTACCACGGGGTTGGCGGAGACTGTGAACAGAAGCATGGAGTGTAGTTTACCAGTAGGAACCCTTGCATGGAGGTTTGAGCTTCCTGTGTCTGACACGCAGGTCACAGTCCACAGTCTGGGTTCCTAGTTATGGTGGTTGGTATGCACTAGAGATGATACTGGCAGTACACCAATAGGGGTAAGATCAGGGACATAATAATGTCTGGGCTTACTGAGCAGCTACCCATCGGCCCTAGACCCCAGGGGCCTCTGATCAGGTGCGATCTGGGCTGGGAGCAATTACTTCTCACGCTGATGCCTCTAGATCTGCTTGGGAGGCAGTTGGAGAATGTCAGCTCTGATTGTGAATTGCACAGTGTCTGGGAACTCCCTTTTATAGGTGGAGATTAAAATCTGGTGCCAAATATGAGTCACATTTAGGCAAAACTGGGCCCTTAAGTCTGACATAGAGCTTTGTGTACATCTGTAAGAGAGCTGCGGCCACCAGACTCTGAGGAGCTGCTGCCAGAGGGAGAGGAAGTCAACCGCATGGAAGTGCTACAGCAATGGTCCACCGCCTTGCAAACCAGCATTGCTGGTCCCAGTAAGTGAGCGCCACATTCCAGAACCACTGTGAAAAGAGAAGACCATTTTGTCCCCACCTACATTCCTACTTTCTGCCTAGTCCTAAACAGTTAGGTGAAAGTCTTTATTTAAGAAATATTTAAACAAGTGCAGTAAGAGCAAAAGTATTCCCCTCCCCTCTCACAGCTCTTACTTGTCGCCACTTACTTAGGTGCGCTGCTATTAAAAAGAGACCTTAGAGGGGAGGCCGTGAACTGGCCAATAGAGCTGTGGCCTCGGAGCCTAAGTTAAGTTTCAGAAACTCCAGGTGTTCTGGAGATGTTGGGCTGTCCCAGAGATTGCCCGTTTGAGATACCAGCTCCTACACTGTGATAGGAGCCTGGTGCTGCAGGTAATGTTACAGTTCAGCATCCGGCTCCTATTAATGAGCAGGAGACGGCACTTTGGTGTCACTGCTCAGCGGGTGATAGTTGGGTGTGTGCAGCACCCCTGTAGTGACGCCACTGGTTGCATGGATGTACAAGGGTGGGTGGACAGAATTAAAAGGGCAAAAGAGACAAAAAGGAGGAGACATGAGAGGGAAAGAAGGGGGACAAACTCAATGGAGCGAGATGCAGAGAAGGGGGGGGGCAGAGATGCCATTGCGGGGAAAGACACCGGGAAATATTCTGTATATAGACATTTATTTAGTATTTTGTATACAGTAGTAGCAACATCCCCATTCTGACCAGCTTACATTAGGCAACTTCCAAACTTCTACTCAGGGTATATTATATGGACATTTTCCAAGTTATGCTCCATATACAGACACAGTAAAATGCTGCAATCTGCAGGTCTAAGGTAAAGGGGTGGGGCTAATTTACTAAGATGTGTATTCTACTTCACATGTGGTGTTGCTGTGGCCAACCAATCAGATTCTGTCTATCTTATAGAGGGTGCTAAATAAATATGACGTAGATTCTGATTGGTTGCCCATAGCAACATCCCATGTGAAGTAGAATACACATCTTAGTGAATTTCCCCCTAAATGTTGCAAATCCGTGTACTTTAGCTCCGCCCCTTTGATTGGATCCATGATTCTGGCAATTGTCTCCCCATTCTGCCCACTTCATCAGGAATTAGGTGGAATGCGGGAGGAGCACCCACTGTTCTGGGGGTGCAGGGAACTACAGAAAAATCCGGGAGAGTATGTGATTATGTTCTACAGATGTGTCCACATACATCTGTCCCCCATGCTATAAAACTTGTATTATACATAACACATGAGCTCAGCGCGACTTATGTTGTGTCTTATTTGTGAAATGGAGTGAACAGGATGCACCAGCCGCTTCTGCTGACTAAAATGATAAGAAGCAAGTCCACAGTCTATAGTCTGCTGCTGTATCTGCATAAGCAATGGAACATTACAATGTTTTCATGGAAAACAGTGTAACATCTTTTCATATGCAGATACAGCCGCAGTCACACAGAATATAGATTTACCGCATATCACTTATCCTGTGTCTGAAATACTACCAGTAATAGGGACCTTTCTTTTCACACGGATTAACAAATCATGATCAAACAGTGGAGATCAGCTGCCACCCTGGAACACATGGAGGTGTCCGTCCCTATCATAGAACATCACTGTGTCCTAAAAGATTCATGCAGTTTTGTAGCTATTTTTTTTTTTTTTAAATTCTGTTTTTATTGAGTTAAAGTATTCAAGTACAGGGATTAAAGACATAGTAACACGTATCTTTGCAAATGATTTAGGTTACAGAAGTTGGCATTACATTTACCATAATCGTTACAGTATTGCAGTCTCAAATTTAAAAACATAACATACAAGGGTAATCTAATAACCAGGGAGAGATAGGAGGGGGGGGGGGATCGGGGCTAGAGGGTTTCTGGGGTTGAGTGGGAGGAGGGGGGGGTGTGAGGGGGTTGTCCAATCCTTAGTAGTAGCTTTTAATTAGTCGCAGAGTCGCAAAGTGATGGAAGAGAGGATTGATTGGGTCTTCCACTGGCCACCATATAGTCTTTGTACAGGTTGGAAGATTTGTAATTTAACCATGGAAGCCAAATGGCCGTGAATTCTGACATCCTATCTTTAGAGCTCAGGAGCAAGTCCTCCATGTTCATGTAATAGTCTATCCTCGAAAACCAGGTAAGACGGGTGGGTGGATTCTGGGACTTCCAGAGAGCAGGGATTACTGCGCGGGCTGCGTTGCTTAGGTGCCGTAATATGGATTTTTTATGTGAGGAAAGCGGTATAGTTGAGTGGTTTAGCAACCAGAAGGAGGGGTTGGTGGGGATAGGAGTGAGTGTGATGTCCGATGACACAGAGATTACCTCCCTCCAGAATGGTTGAATTAGGGGGCAGGACCACCATATATGAACCATGGTGCCTAAATCTTTCCGGCACCTCCAGCAGATAGGGGAGTTTGACGGGGATATTGTGTGGAGAAGGGATGGGTGTCTGTACCATCTCATCAGAAGTTTGTATTGGGTTTCTTTGACTTGAGTGCATATGGAGCTTGTATGGGTTTTCATGAAGATAGCCTCCCATTCCCTCTCTGTGATTTTGATATCTAGGTCTTTTTCCCATTTCCTGAGGAAGGGCATGGTTTCCTGAGGAGTATGTTGTTGTAGGATTTGGTATAGGGAAGATATTATACGTTTAGGGTGGGCAGGGGAGACACATAGTCTTTCGAAGGGGGATAGTTCTCTAGAGGCCTGTTTTAGTGTGTTCTTTGTGTGAAGGAAATGCCTGACCTGGAGATATTTCCAGAAATCTGATTGTGGGATATCCCATTTTTTCCGGATGTCAGAGAATTGCAACACTACCGAGTTTTGTGTTAGTTGGCCTAGCCTAAAGAGGCCCTCCAGGGCCCACGGTTTGTAGTGGGAGAGAGTAAAGCCTGGTGTAAAAGCTGGGTTCCTCAGGAAGGATGTGAGGGGGCCTATGTCTGAGGAAATCATCGATTTCTTGCGTAAGAGCTTCCATGCCTTCAATGTAGGGGAGATGGTCGGGTGATGATGTGGGAGTCTAGGAAGGGATGGTAGCCAGGGGAAAATTTCAGGGTACTGTTGAGCGTATAGTCCCTCCAGAACCACCCATTGTTTGAGCTCCCTACTTCGTGTCCAATCTAGGACCCTGCTTAGCATGATGGCTTGGTGATATTTTCTAACATCTGGAAGTTGGAATCCACCCTGAGCGGTTGGCCGCATCAGGGTGTTTTTGCTAATCCTGGGGGTTTTGCGGGCCCAGATAAACTGTTGGATCAAGGATTGGATGGTCTGAAACCAGGAGTCTGGGATCTTGATCGGGAGCGCTTGGAGGAGATACAGTAGGCGAGGGAGTGTGTTCATTTTGACCACTCCGATACGACCTAACCATGAGATTGTTTTGTATTGCCAACTGCAAAAGTCCTTTTTGATAGCTTTGAGGATGGGGTGGAAGTTTAAGGTGAATAGTTGTGAGAGATCTCTAGGGAGTTGGACTCCCAGGTATGTGATATGGGAGTCTTTCCAAATAAATGGATAGAGGGCTTTTAGGGTAATTATTTCTTTAGGAGATGCGGAGATGTTCAGGGCATATGATTTAGTGGTGTTCACCTTAAAATTGGAAAGGGCGCTAAAAGTGTTCAGTTCCTGCATGAAATGTGGGAGTGAGTGGGAGGGTTGTGTAAGGATTGTCAGGACATCATCTGCGAATAGGGCTAGTTTGTAATTGGTGTCGTCAACTTGTAGGCCTGTGATTTGGTTATTCTTCCTAATTGCCCTAGCGAGGGCTTCGATACATAAGACAAAGATGAGGGGGGAGAGTGGGCAACCCTGTCTTGTACCATTGCTAATGGAAAAAGTGTCAGATAGGGTTCCGTTTACTTTAACTCTGGCAGAGGGTTGTGAGTAAAGAGCCAGTATTCTATGGAGTGACACCTGCCCTAACCCAATGTGTTCCAGCACTGCCCTCATGAAGTCCCAGTTGACCCTGTCGAAAGCCTTTTCGGCGTCGGTCGACAGTAAAATAGTAGGGATTTGGCTCTTGGAGGCTAGATGAATTAGAGAAATTATTTTTGTAGTGTTGTCTTTTGCCTCGCGGCCGGGAACGAAGCCGACTTGGTCATTGTGTATGAGCATGGGGAGAAATTCGTTCAGTCTAGTGGCCAGTAATTTTGCATATAGTTTTAGATCTACGTTGAGCAGGGATATAGGTCTGTAGCTGGGGCAAATTGAGGGGTCTTTTCCTTGTTTTGGGATTACAGTGATTTGAGCTTCTAGGGACTGAGGGGGAAAATAATGGGTAGCTGTTATGGAGTTAAAGACTTGGACTATTTTAGGGGTAAGAACATCCCTGAAGATTTTATAGTATGTTGCCGGGAATCCGTCCGGACCGGGGCTCTTGCCTGAAGGCAGAGAGGCTATGGCACGGTCTACCTCCAGTGTAGTGAAGGGCTCGTCTAGGGAGGTTCTAGCTGCCGACGGGAGTGTGGGGTATGCAACCTTTTCTAGGTATCGTTTAGAGTTAATTAGGTTTGGGATAGGGTTTGTTGTTGAGGATGGGTCTGAGAGGTTGTATAGCGCCGAGTAGTATTCTTTGAAACAGGCTGCAATTTCCGGTGTTTTAAAGCAGAGTGTACCTGATTTGTTTTTCATGTTTGAAATAAAGGAGGCTGTTTTCTGGGCCCTAAGGGCCTGAGCCAGTAGGCGTCCGGGCTTGTTGCCCCACTGGTAGTATCTGTTTTTACATTTTCGTATGGATGCTTGAGTTTTAAGGTTAAGTAGTTTTTTCAGTTGATCGCGGGCTTCAGCTAGGTCTAGGAGGTCACCGGGTGCTAGGGAGGATTTGTGGCGAGTTTCTAGGAGGTGAATTTTTTGCAGTAGTGATTCTACAGCTGATGATCTAGATTTTTTCATATACGAGCCAAGTTGGATCAGTTTACCTCGCATTACGCATTTATGCGCTTCCCAGAGGGTCGTTTTGGAGACCTCGTCTGTCTCGTTGATAGAGAAGTAATCAGCTAGGGTTTTATCTAGTTCGGATTTGCAATATTTGTCTTGAAGGAGTGATTCATTGAGACGCCAAGACCATTGGGCTGGGTTGCGATAGGAAGTCGCTAGGGTCAGGAAAACTGGGGCGTGGTCTGATATATGGATCGATCCGACATCAGCTTGGATTATCTGTGGGAGGTGTTTGTGGCTAATAAATAGGTAGTCTAGTCGGGAGTAAGTTTGGTGCGGATGGGAGAAAAAGGTGTAGTCGCGGCCATTAGGGTTCAAGACTCTCCACGAGTCAGCTAGTTGTGAGTTGTGTTATAGTTTCCTTACTTGTTTGTGTTTGCGTATTGAAAATCTAGGAGAGGGGGGGGAGGTGTCTATAGGTGGGTCCATGGTCCAATTGAGGTCACCTCCTAAAATAACAGTTCCCTTATATAGAGGTTCTAATTTTGGTAGGTGGGCGCTAAGGAATATAGGTTGGTTGCTGTTAGGGGCATAGAGGGCTATGAATGTGTAGGGACTGGAGAAGATTGTGCAAGTGACTACCAGTATTCTGCCTGGAACTATTTTATGGGTCTTGATTTCCGTAACTTGTAGGGATCGTGAGAATACAACAGCTACACCTTTCGTTTTGCTGTCAGGGTTATTTGAGTAGTATGCTAAGAGGAATCTATAATTGGTCAGGGAGGGAGGACGTGTGGATCCTTTAAAGTGAGTTTCTTGTATCAGAGCTACATCCACCCTCTCCGACCAAAGCATATTCAGTAATTGAGATCTTTTTTCAGGGATGTTCAGGCCTCTAGCGTTGAATGATACAATTTTAAGTTTACCTGGACTTGACATCCTGGGTAGGGTTTGGTTCAGCAGGAGGACGTTCGGATTGGACTAAAGGGACAGGTGTATATGAGGGCGGGATAAGGGGGAACAAAGGGTAAAAAAGTACAAGAAAAATAAACATCAGAAATATGTAACAACCCGCCATGAGACAACCTGTTGTATTGTACATTCGGTGTCCCATTGGGCCAAGTAGGCCAAGTGCGGGGTTTGGGGAAAACTAGGGGACGCCGCCTGGGGCGCCACATTGAGAGTGTTGCATAGTACACTTCAAAAAGATAATTACAGTGTTAATCGAACCAACCTTAACTTAATGGTAAGAAAAACAATTTAAACTTTGTTATAAAGGAACAAAAAAGAACGTCGGAGACCAGACTGTCTCACAAATATATAGTAGGGGCGTCATTAGTCGGGTTTTTTTTTGGTGAGCAGGTGGAAAGGTTTGTCTCACCCGACCGTCGACACCCGGGAAGTCCATGGATCGCTGGAGTCTAGGAGATGATCATGTCGACCCAGAAGGTGATGGGTCTTTGGCGGGAATGTTCTGGATGCAGGCCTGAGCCAGGGAGGGTTTCTTGCTAGAGTCTCGAGTAGTTTGCCATGGTGTTCCATTTTTGTTCCGCTGGGGAGGGGTCAAGTCTGGTGGGTTAAATTCCCAATCCGGAATCTTCATGGGGGGAAGGCCTAGGCCGGAGCAGAAGGTTGGGAGATCTGAGGGAGATTGTAGGGAGTAGGTTTTCCCCGACAATGCTACTTGTAGTTGAAAGGGGAATCCCCATCTGTATTTTAGTTGGCGTTTTCGTAGCTCGTCGGTAATGGGTTTGAGAGTTTTCCGCTGCTGGAGGGTGTGCCAAGAAAGATCTTGGTATAGGGCAATGGGTTCGCTGTTGAAAGTTAGCCCGTCTATTCTCCTCACTTTATTCATTATCTCTTCCTTTTGGGAGAAATAGTGCAGGCGGCATATAACGTCTCTTGGACGGTCTGCAGGGAGGCCTCTTGGTTTGAGTGCTCGGTGTGCTCGATCAAAGGTGATAGTGTTTGAAGAGTCTTTCCCCAGGATCTCGTTGAAGATCTTAGTTAAGACATCTATGAGGTTTGCCGGGGGGACGTCTTCGGGGATGCCTCTTATTCTGATGTTATTACGTCGGCCTCTGTTGTCCAAGTCTAGGACCCGTGTTCTGAGGGATTTGATTTCGAGTGTTTGGGCTGCGATGACTTCGCAGAGGGATTTTGTGAATGTGTCAGCAGACTCCTGATGGTCCTCGAGGACATCCACTCTTTCAGTTAGTTGAGTTACATCTTGCTTGATCGTTGCCAACTCCTTACGCATGATGTTTTGTATATATTGTTCGGTGGGTAAGGTTTTCATGTACGCCATGAGTTCCTTGAGAGTGGGTTCTCCTTGGGTGGGGGAAGAGGGTTGTTTCATTGTCCCGGGGGAAAGGGGTATAGAGGAGTAGTTGAGAAGTGGGCTTGGGGGGGTGTTAGTTTCAGAGTCACTCGGTATGGCAGAGAGTAGAAAGGGTCTCAGATCTCTCAGGGGCGGATTCGCTTTTGGTTTCGGGGTGCTTACTTTCTTTTTACCAGACTTGACCATGCTGGTGAGAAGGCAGTTCACATCTAGGCGGTCATAGGGCCGCTGGGTTGGTAGCTAAGAGTAGTAAAAGAGTGGCGTGGTGAGGACCCGGCCGCGTCCCCTCAGCGGCCTGGCATCAACAGGTCTTCGGGCAAATCATCTCAAGTGGGAGGACGGGTCGATGTGGAGTGAGATCATCCTCTCCGGTTTCTGCTATGGGGCTGTATTCTCCGGGCGGCAGGTGGGCCCCCCACCCACTTCGCGGGGCCCTGAGCGGGGTGTATAAGCTGCGTCTGATCTTCAGTATGTTGATGGGTAGTTGTTATTTTGCCACGCTGTGATCTGCGCTATGGGCGGGGCTGTCTCAGACAAAGCAAAGGGGGGGTGCAGAGTGGGCCCAATGCAGGTTCTGGTATTATAATAATATAGCCAGATATTTGAGTGTGGGGTGGGAGGGTCAGTCTCTTGTATTACTGCTTCTTGACCTCTGCACTGAGGATTGCAGGAGGGCTGGGTGATATTCCTGGAGTGGCTGGTGGTTTCTCTGCCTGAAGGGCACCATCCACACTTAGTAGGGCAGAGGAAGGGAGACAGGTAATTTTCTGGTACAGAAGGGCTGAGAACAGCACTACAGCTCAGCTGTTCAGCCCACAGAGCTGACTGTGTGCAGCAGCGTTTTATTCTGCCACCTGCAAGATGGCCGCCGCTTAGAGGGCTAAGAGCTGGAGTTAGTAGCGGGGTTTTGTGAGGGTGGGGGTGGACACAAACCTTGTGTGTGGCGTTGAGGGGGTCTCCGGATGGATGCCTGATCAGGGGGTGAGCGCTGGTGCCTTCGCGCACTGTTTCGCGGCATACGTCCGCTGTGGAGCCCGCAGCGCGGCCAGCTGCCGAAATCTAGGCCGCGGCTTCCGGGGATCGGGTAGGCCGCAATCCGCGAGCGGCCGCAAACGGCCGCCCCGACTCCGCTGCCGCCCGCTGGAAGTACCGCTGGCCTCTGGAGGTCTCTGGGTGGCTGTGTAGCCGGTGGCTGAGGTCTGTAGGGGCCTGAGAAGGAGCTTTCAGGCTGCGTTGTGCAGGAGCTGAGCGGATCCACGTCTCCCTCTAATGGCTGCCAGGCCACGCCCCGTTTTGTAGCTATTTTTAGCTTAAGTACCAACAAAAGATATTAAATATGTAGAATATATATATATATATATATATATATATATATATATATATATATATATATATATATATATATATATATATATATATATATATATATAATCTGTGGCGTTACGTCATCTAATGCAACTAGTGTCAGCTGTTATGCTAGAGCGTATACTGTACGCTTGGCTTAATAACACCAGAACGCACATCCCACGTTTACTTCTAATGGGTTTGCGGTTTCCATACTAAAATGTATAAAGTACAAGTTGCAGAACAATGGGGTCCCAGTATGGGGGCTGCGAGCTTAAAGATTTTGACCAAATACCAAATATTAAACTACAGTAAATGCCTGTCTGTGTTTTATATACTGTATGGCCTTATCAGATCATTATTATTAATATTGCTGTTGTTGTTTTGTAATATTATTATTATTATTATTATTATTATTATTATTATTATTATTATATCCCGCTATCTGATCTCTTTGCTAACTTACCAGTTTCCAGAAAACGTCGCAATTCCATTCTAATTCTATTAGCCTCAGTATTTTTGCGCTGAGTACAGATGAGGAAGCGAGAGGACAGGCGCTGGATGCTGGGCTGTGTCCTCAGGATTCTCTGTCTCTCCTCCTCAGAACCATCCTCCAAATCATCCAGAAACACCATCACCTTATGTCTACCTGTAAAAACAAACCCAGAGCACATGAGACATCACGCCAAATACAAGGGGCTGATTCACACAGGCTTGTCCCGGTGGTGACACATATTCGGGGACATGCAGCAGATCAGAAAAGTCTCATCATGTGCGTACCTGCTCAGGTCCGCTGCTACCGAAGACTGCTACCAATCCCTACTGAACCCGGATCTGAATGAGGCCCACAGGTCAGAAAGAGAATTATCTTCTAGAGGGTGCTAAATAAATAAGAAGCGTATTCTGATTGGTTGCCCATAACAATATCCTACCTTCAATAGAACTCCCATCTTACTAATCAAACCCCAGAGACTATACTGATGTAATATGCAATGGTTTTTTTCAAAAGAGCGCTAAGGATTAATGCTGATATGTATATAAACAGAAAGTGATTTATGTAAACAGGGGGAGTGGTAGTTATATGAATAAAATATTGTAAAGTGGTACCTGTAAGGAATAAAATAGTTAGTATCAATGTTTACACCCTTTTGAGGAAAGGTTGGTATTTTTATAGAATGGTGATCGTCCCGGTATGTCTGTCCCTATCTTACCCTACTTCCGTAGATTGTAACTTCTCTGGATGTTGGTGGGTTCCAGTGGCGGATTAAGGGGGGGGGGGGGGCACCCGGGCACGTGCCCCTCCTGTCATTTGATTTTGTAGCTGAGGACCAGGGCTTTCCAACGAGCCCAGCCCTGTGTCTCTAGCCCCCCGGGAACCGGAGATATCGCCTGGCAAAGCTGTAACATTTTTTCCCCATAGGATAATATGGGACCCGTCAATTCCGACCCCCACCCGGTTCCGACGGCTGCCAGTTCCCGCCCTGGCATCACAGAAGCTTGTGGTTGATTCATTCAATTCCAAATCGCTGGGCCTTCAATATGATACCAGGCTGGTCCATATCGGTCAATCAGTTCCAGAGATATTGCGTGTAAACTGATTTTTTTATTTTTGAAATGTAATTTCATGGCTGTTCATGTTCTTTGAGGGCAGATTACTCTGGAACCAAACGTTCCAGTTATACTGGATCAACATCATTCAAAGCCCACTCAAAGTTCTTCAATATGATACTCATGTAAATGGGTCAGTTGCTTCCGAAGATATAGCCGGTTAAATGAGATAACTGGTTAAAGGGGGGTGGTTTTCTCTCACCCTCACACCAGAAAATGCAGGGACTAGGCTGGTGTAAAAGGGGCCAGACTGGGAATGCATTTTCTGGTGTGAAAGGGGTATTATTTCAAATAGCCGGTACCTGCAGTGCTCTGAATACAGCCAGGCTCTGACACTGTCAGTGGCTATCACTTCTGCCTGGGGGCGGCTGTCCCCCATTTACCGCGAGCATGTATTCTCCCTTGGCAATGAGCATGTAATCCCACATGGCAACGAGCATGGAACCTCTGGCAATGAGCATGGAACCCTTGGCAATGAGCATGTAGATAAGCAGCACTTATGTAGCATAATTTTTAATAGGCATTATGGTGTTTGGCATAATACATAATGGACATCATGGCGTGTAACTTAACGTGTAATGGACATTATGGTGTAAATGTTTAATGCGCGCCTTTGGTGGACAATGTCCCTGTTTATAAATCGTATTGTGAATTTTGGCTTAATCTGTGTGGCATTATGTGAATTCTGGCTCAATCCGTGTGGCCCTACGTGAATTTTGGCTCAATCCGTGTGGCATAATGTGAATTTTGGCTCAATCCATGTGGCATTATGTGAATTTTGGCTCAATCCATGTTGCATTTTGTGAATTTTGGCTCAATCCATTTGGCATTATATGAATTTTGGCTCAATCCGTGTGTTATTATGTAAATTTTGGCTCAATCAATGTGGCATTATGTGAATTTTGGCTCAATCCATGTGGCATTATGTGAATTTTGGCTCAATCCATGTTGCATTTTGTGAATTTTGGCTCAATCCATTTGGCATTATATGAATTTTGGCTCAATCCGTGTGTTATTATGTAAATTTTGGCTCAATCCGTGTGGCATTATGTGAATTTTGGCTCAATCCATGTGGCATTATGTGAATTTTGACACAATCCATGTGGCATTATGTGAATTTTGGCTCAATCCATTTGGCATTATGTGAATTTTGGCTAAATCCGTGTGTTATTATGTAAATTTTGGCTCAATCCGAGTGGCATTATGTGAATTTTGACACAATCCATGTGACATTATTTGAATTTTGGCTCATTCCATGTGGAATTATGTGGATTTAGTTTCATTACATTTGGCATCATGTGTAAGGGGGAAGTATAAAGGGGTCTAGTATTTTGTTGCATAATGTGTAGAAGTTGTATATGGTGTTGTAGACTACACTCAAGGACACACCTCTGTTGAGTGGCCACACCCCTTTTCCAGAGCGCGCCTTCGCCGCACGTACAACTACATCCTTCGCTTTTGTCGCCATGGTGGGCCTGCGTACTTTAAATGCCAGCGCCTATTTTTAATCCCATTCCCACCCTCTCTCTGCCGATCTCTTAGCATTAACACTGGCAGGCACCACTAACACCGCCCCTCCCCCCCTAAACCTTCTTTTATCATGGTGCCCCCCCTGTCATTTTATCCTGGATCCGCCCCTGGTGGGTTCCTTTGAGGTGGTGATTTGAGAGGGCTTCCAAACGTAGAAAACAGCTGAACCACACTTGTGTGCGGCAGCCGCAATGCCGTTGCTCCGTCTCTCCTAGGGAAACCGGAAGTGGCCGGAAGTTGTTATACGGCCGCAGAGAGGGTTGGAGACGGGTATAGGTGACAGCCTGCCGGGAGATCTTTGTCGGGACCAACGTGTTTCGTGCGACATGCGCACTTTATCAAGGATAATCGGATGTGCCAGCATTGTGGGTATACATATCCTCTCCTATCCAATCACATCCACACTGTACAGGCCACACATATTCTCTCCTATCCAATTACAGATGGAGCTGGCCTTATTATTGCTGGCGGAGCGCCAGGACCGTGTCCCTGGCGATCCGCCAGCAATCTGGCGCTCTGGCTGAATGAGACGCTCGTGCGTCTCCCACGCACGAGCGTCTCAATAGCCGGGCGGCGAGGCGGCGCGGCGGGTGCAGTCCTGCCCGTCTCCAGCTTCAGGGAGACGGGCAGGGCTGCGGGGGGCTGCGGGGGGGCGGTGTGGACCGGCGGGGACCCGGGGAAGCCGGCGGGGACCCGGGCAAAAGCACCGTCGGAACGGGACGCGCGTGCACCTCGTGCACGCGCGTCCCCTTCCGACATACAGATGGCGCGGGGCGGGGGATGGCGGGTGGCGAGTCCTCCGCCATCCCCAGCAAAGACAAGCCCGGCGCCATCTGTACATCCCCACTGTACAGGCCACACATATCCTCTCCTATCCAATCACATCCCCACTGTACAGGCCACACATATCCTCTGTCCTATTCTATCACATCCCCACTGTACAGACCACACATATCCTCTCCTATCCAATCACATCCCACTGTACAGGCCACACATATCCTCTGTCCTATCCAATCACATACGCACTGTACAGACCACACACATCCTCTCCTATCCAATCACATCCCCACTGTAAAGACCACACATATCCTCTCCTATCCAATCACATACCCACTGTACAGGCCACACATATCCTCTGTCCTATCCAATCACATCCCCACTGTACAGTAAACACATATCCTCTCCTATCCAATCACATCCCCACTGTACAGGCCACACATATCCTCTGTCCTATCCAATCACATCCCCACTGTACAGTACACACATATACTCTCCTATCCAATCACATCCCCACTGTACAGGCCACACATATCCTCTCCTATCCAATCACATCCCCACTGTACAGACCACACATATCCTCTCCTATCCAATCACATCCCCACTGTACAGACCACACATATCCTCTCCTATCCCATCACATCCCCAGTGTACAGACCACACATATCCTCTCCTATCCAATCACATCCCACTGTACTGGCCACACATATCCTCTGTCCTATCCAATCACATCCCCACTGTACAGACCACACATATCCTCTTCTATCCAATCACATCCACACTGTACAGACCACACATATCCTCTCCTATCCAATCACATCCCCACTGTACAGACCACACATATCCTCTCCTATCCAATCACATCCCCACTGTACAGACCACACATATCCTCTGCTATCCAATCACATTCTCACTGTACAGGCCACACATATCCTCTGAACTGTCCAATCACATCCCCACTGTACAGGCCACACATATCCTCTCCTATCCAATCACATCCCCACTGTACAGTCAACACATATCCTCTGTTCTATCCAATCACATACGTACTGTACAGGCCACACATATCCGCTGTCCTATCTAATCACATCCCCACTGTACAGTCCACACATATCCTCTGTCCTATCTTATCACATCCCCACTGTACAGACCACACATATCCTCTCCTATCTAATCACATCCCCACTGTATAGACCACACATATCCTCTCCTATCCAATCACATCCCCACTGTACAGGCCACACATATCATCTCCTATCCAATCACATCCCCACTGTATAGGCCACACATATCCGCTGTCCTATCCAATCACATCCCCACTGTACAGTCCACACATATCCTCTGTCCTATCCAATCACATCCCCACTATACAGGCCACACATATCCTCTCCTATCCAATCACATCCCTACTGTACAGACCACACATATCCTCTGTCCTATCCAATCACATCCCCACTGTACAGCCCACACATACTGTATCCTCTCCTATCCAATCACATCCCACTGTACAGGCCACACATATCCTCTCCTATCCAATCACATCCACACTGTACAGACCACACACATATCCTCTGACCTATCCAATCACATCCCCACTGTACAGGCTACACATATCCTCTCCTATCCAATCACATCCCCACTGTACAGGCCACACATATCCTCTGTCCTATCCAATCACATCCCCACTGTACAGTCCACACATATCCTCTCCTATCCAATCACATCCCCACTGTACAGTTCACACATATCCTCTCCTATCCAATCACATCCCCGCTGTACAGTAAACACATATCCTCTCCTATCCAATCACATCCGCACTGTACAGACCACACATATCCTCTCCTATCCAATCACATCCCCACTGTACAGGCCACACATATCCTCTCCTATCCAATCACATCCGCACTGTAGAGGACACATACATCCTATCCTATCCAATCACATCCCCACTGTACAGACCACACATATCCTCTCCTATACAATCACATCCGCACTGTAGAGGACACACACATCCTATCCTATCCAATCACATCCCTGCTGTACAGTACACACATATCCTCTCCTATCCAATCACATCCGCACTGTACATACCACACATATCCTCTCCTTTCCAATCACATCCCACTGTACAGACCACACATATCCTCTCCTATCCAATCACATCCCCACTGTACAGGCCACACATATCCTCTGTCCTATCCAATCACATCCCCACTGTACAGACCACACATATCCTCTCCTATCCAATCACATCCCCACTGTACAGACCACACATATCCTCTGTCCTATCCAATCACATCCGCACTGTACATACCACACATATCCTCTCCTTTCCAATCACATCCCACTGTACAGACCACACATATCCTCTCCTATCCAATCACATCCCCACTGTACAGGCCACACACATCCTCTGTCCTATCCAATCACATCCCCACTGTACAGACCACACATATCCTCTCCTATCCAATCACATCCCCACTGTACAGACCACACATATCCTCTGTCCTATCCAATCACATCCGCACTGTACATACCACACATATCCTCTCCTTTCCAATCACATCCCACTGTACAGACCACACATATCCTCTCCTATCCAATCACATCCCCACTGTACAGACCACACATATCCTCTCCTATCCAATCACATCCCCACTGTACAGTCCACACATATCCTCTGTCCTATCCAATCACATCCCCACTGTACAGACCACACATATCCTCTGTCCTATCCAATCACATCCCCACTGTACAGACCACACATATCCTCTGTCCTATCCAATCACATCCCCACTGTACAGGCCACACATATCCTCTGTCCTATCCAATCACATCCCCACTGTACAGACCACACATATCCTCTGTCCTATCCAATCACATCCCCACTGTACAGACCACACATATCCTCTGTCCTATACAATCACATCCGCACTGTACAGACCACACATATCCTCTGTCCTATCCAATCACATCCCCACTGTACAGACCACACATATCCTCTCCTATCCAATCACATCCCCACTGTACAGACCACACATATCCTCTCCTATCCAATCACATCCCCACTGTACAGACCACACATATCCTCTCCTATCCAATCACATTCTCACTGTACAGACCACACACATATCCTCTGTCCTATCCAATCACATCCCCACTGTACAGACCACACATATCCTCTGTCCTATCCAATCACATCCCCACTGTACAGACCACACATATCCTCTGTCCTATCCAATCACATCCCCACTGTACAGACCACACATATCCTCTGTCCTATACAATCACATCCCCACTGTACAGACCACACATATCCTCTCCTATCCAATCACATCCCCACTGTACAGTCCACACATATCCTCTGTCCTATCCAATCACATCCGCACTGTACATACCACACATATCCTCTGTCCTATCCAATCACATCCCCACTGTACAGGTCACACATATCCTCTGTCCTATCCAATCACATCCGCACTGTACAGCCCACACATATCCTCTGTCCTATCCAATCACATCCCCACTGTACAGACCACACATATCCTCTCCTATCCAATCACATCCCCACTGTACAGACCACACACAAAATATCGAAAGTGCAGACAGCTGCACTTTTAGAGATTGAAGACTCAATCCTGCAGAAAAACCATCCTGAAGAAAATCCAAAAGTCTAGCCCACGCTCCGGCAGCTGCCGCAGGTTACAAGTCGGCGGTCTGTGTGGTCAGGCAACTGTGCAGTGAGTCTCATACAGGGGAAATATCGCGAGAGGACGGTAGCTCTCACAAGATTTTGGCTGTACTTGACTCGCTGTACAGCCATCGGGCAGGTGGGCGGGCCACAAAGACCAGCTGTGGGAGCCGTATACGGCCCACGGGCCGGAGGTTCCCAACCGCTGATCTAGACGTATGCACTTTCTGTGGCACCACCTGATGTATATCTTCCATACTCTGTAGTGATTCGCCGAAGGAACAGACTTTCTGCCCTTCAGCATTGTTTGAATTACTCTATTAGAAAATCCTTTCTTTTTAGCAATGAGATTTCAAAAGCCACGCCGTCAAATTTAGCAGAGCTAGATCCTGATGAAGGTACGGGCCATGATGAAATAGATCTGGTCGAAGAGGGAGGCGCCACGGAGGTGCTACTTACAGTCTGAGAATGTCTGAATACCAGGACCTCCTGGGCCAGTCTGGGGCCACCAGGATTACCTGTAACCCCTGAAGACGAATTCTCTTGAGATCCCTCACCAGCATTGGAAAAGGTGGAAATATATAAGCCAGGCTGAACATCCAAGACATCACCATGGCGTCCACAACCCACGCCCTCGGATCTCTGGTCTGGGAACCAAACATGGGGACCTGACAATTGTGCTAAGAGTCCAACAAGTCCACACAACGTCCCCATACATTCACAATTACTGCAACACAGGAGACATCACTGACATCACCTACACACAGCACAGTCCCCCTATTGACACACAGTCCCTGTACATTCACAATTACTGCAACACAGGAGACATCACTGACATCACCTACACACAGCACAGTCCCCCTATTGACACACAGTCCCTGTACATTCACCATTACTGCAACACAGGAGATATCACTGACATCACCTACACACAGCACAGTCCCCAAATGACACAGTCCCTGTACATTCACCACTACTGCAACACAGGAGACATCACTGACATTACCTGCACGCAGCACAGTCCCCAAATGACACAGTCCCTGTACATTCACCACTACTGCAACACAGGAGATATCACTGACATCACCTACACACAGCACAGTCCCCAAATGACACAGTCCCTGTACATTCACCACTACTGCAACACAGGAGACATCACTGACATTACCTGCACGCAGCACAGTCCCCATGTGAAACAACGTCCCCATACATTCACAATTACTGCTACACAGGAGACATCACTGACATCACCTAAGCACAGCACAGTCCCCCTATTGACAGACAGTCCCCATACATTCACATCTATTGCAACACAGGAGATATCACTGACATCACCTGCACACAGCACAGTCCCCCTATTGACACACAGTCCCTGTACATTCACCATTACTGCAACACAGGAGACATCACTGACATCACCTACACACAGCACAGTCCCTATGTGACACACAGTCCCTGTACATTCACCATTACTGCAACACAGGAGACACCACTGACATTACCTGCACGAAGCACAGTCCCCATGTGAAACAACGTCCCCATACATTCACAATTACTGCAACACAGGAGACATCACTGACATCACCTACACAGCACAGTCCCCAAGTGACACACAGTCCCCATACACTGTAACATAGGATACATCACTGACATTACCTGTGTACAGCACAGTCCCCATGTGACACACAGCCCCCGTACATTCACCACTACTGCGACAGTGATAATATATATAGCAAGGACACATACAGTATAATAAGTAACTGGGAATAAAGATGAGAGATGGCTCTAACCTAGAGTATTAGACAGGTAGGCGAGTTCCTCGTCATATAACCCTCCATCAATATCCACCATATTGATCCGTCCCTGGTGTTTGGTGTGGTACAGAATCGCAACATGGCATCTGCTCACTTCTGATTCCCACACACTTCGGTTGCAGTTGGTGATTGGAACAAACTCCACAGATGAGATGAAATCTCTGAATTCTGATTTGAGCAGTGTCATCAGCCACGTGAGGTTGGATTCTGCAGACCTGGAGGTGATGCCAACAACAATCTCATTCCTGCAATATAAAAAGAACAGGACACGTGTATGGGACCATGTGATGAAGCTAGACAGCGAAACGTACGTCAGTAAATCACTACTATCGAAGAAGATGGTCTAGTACAGGGGTGGCCAAACCGGTCCTCGAGATCTACCAACAGTCCATGTTTTCCAAATCACCTTGTTGGTGCACAGGTGTAGTCATTACTAACTGTCACATTCCCCAGAACACCTAGCTGGTGCACAGGTGTAGTCATTACTGTCACATTTTCAAGCACGCTGCATTCATTCCTACTATAGATCCACAGGTTGAATGAGACAGGTTCCTCTCCCTAGAATAGCGACTTACTGTACAGTAATAACGAGGTGCAATGTCCGCCCCACTCCCTAGAATAGCGACTTACTGTACAGTAATAACGAGGTGCAATGTTCGCCCAACTCCCTAGAATAGCGACTTACTGTACAGTAATAACGAGGTGCAATGTCCGCCCCACTCCCTAGAATAGCGACTTACTGTACAGTAATAACGAGGTGCAATATCCGCTCCTCTCCCTAGAATAACGACTTACTGTACAGTAATAACAAGGTGCAATATCCGCTCCTCTCCCTAGAACAACGACTTACTGTACAGTAATAACGAGGTGCAATGTCCGCTCCTCTCCCTAGAATAACGACTTACTGTACAGTAATAACGAGGTGCAATGTCCGCTCCTCTCCTAGAATAACGACTTACTGTACAGTAATAACGAGGTGCAATGTCCGCTCCTCTCCCTAGAATAGCGACTTACTGTACAGTAATAACGAGGTGCAATGTCCGCCCCACTCCCTAGAATAGCGACTTACTGTACAGTAATAACGAGGTGCAATGTCGGCCCCACTCCCTAGAATAGCGACTTACTGTACAGTAATAACGAGGTGCAATGTCCGCCCCACTCCCTAGAATAGCGACTTACTGTACAGTAATAACGAGGTGCAATATCCGCTCCTCTCCCTAGAATAACGACTTACTGTACAGTAATAACAAGGTGCAATATCCGCTCCTCTCCCTAGAATAACGACTTACTGTACAGTAATAACGAGGTGCAATATCCGCTCCTCTCCCTAGAATAACGACTTACTGTACAGTAATAACGAGGTGCAATATCCGCTCCTCTCCCTAGAATAACGACTTACTGTACAGTAATAACGAGGTGCAATGTCCGCCCCATTCCCTAGAATAGCGACTTACTGTACAGTAATAACGAGGTGCAATGTCCGCCCCACTCCCTAGAATAGCGACTTACTGTACAGTAATAACGAGGTGCAATGTCCGCCCCACTCCCTAGAATAGCGACTTACTGTACAGTAATAACGAGGTGCAATGTCCGCTCCTCTCCCTAGAATAGCCACTTACTGTACAGTAATAACGAGGTGCAATGTCCGCCCCACTCCCTAGAATAGCGACTTACTGTACAGTAATAATGAGGTGCAATGTCCGCCCCACTCCCTAGAATAGCGACTTACTGTACAGTAATAACGAGGTGCAATGTCCGCTCCTCTCCCTAGAATAATGACTTACTGTACAGTAATAACGAGGTGCAATATCCGCTCCTCTCCCTAGAATAACGACTTACTGTACAGTAATAACGAGGTGCAATGTCCGCCCCATTCCCTAGAATAGCGACTTACTGTACAGTAATAACGAGGTGCAATGTTCGCCCCAATCCCTAGAATAGCGACTTACTGTACAGTAATAACGAGGTGCAATGTCCGCCCCACTCCCTAGAATAGCGACTTACTGTACAGTAATAACGAGGTGCAATGTCCGCCCCACTCCCTAGAATAGCAACTTACTGTACAGTAATAACGAGGTGCAATGTCCGCCCCACTCCCTAGAATAGCAACTTACTGTACAGTAATAACGAGGTGCAATGTCCGCTCCCCTCCCTAGAATAGCCACTTACTGTACAGTAATAACGAGGTGCAATGTCCGCCCCACTCCCTAGAATAGTGACTTACTGTACAGTAATAATGAGGTGCAATGTCCGCCCCACTCCCTAGAATAGCGACTTACTGTACAGTAATAACGAGGTGCAATGTCCGCCCCACTCCCTAGAATAGCGACTTACTGTACAGTAATAATGAGGTGCAATGTCCGCCCCACTCCCTAGAATAGCGACTTACTGTACAGTAATAACGAGGTGCAATGTCCGCTCCTCTCCCTAGAATAGCGACTTACTGTACAGTAATAACGAGGTGCAATGTCCGCTCCTCTCCCTAGAATAACGACTTACTGTACAGTAATAACGAGGTGCAATGTCCGCTCCTCTCCCTAGAATAACGACTTACTGTACAGTAATAACGAGGTGCAATGTCCGCTCCTCTCCCTAGAATAACGACACTGTACAGTAATAACGAGGTGCAATGTCCGCCCCACTCCCTAGAATAGCGACTTACTGTACAGTAATAACGAGGTGCAATGTCCGCCCCACTCCCTAGAATAGCGACTTACTGTACAGTAATAACGAGGTGCAATGTCCGCCCCACTCCCTAGAATAGCGACTTACTGTACAGTAATAACGAGGTGCAATGTCCGCCCCACTCCCTAGAATAGCGACTTACTGTACAGTAATAACGAGGTGCAATGTCCGCCCCACTCCCTAGAATAGCAACTTACTGTACAGTAATAACGAGGTGCAATGTCCACCCCACTCCCTAGAATAGCGACTTACTGTACAGTAATAACGAGGTGCAATGTTCGCCCAACTCCCTAGAATAGCGACTTACTGTACAGTAATAACGAGGTGCAATATCAGCTCCTCTCCCTAGAATAACGACTTACTGTACAGTAATAACGAGGTGCAATGTTCGCCCAACTCCCTAGAATAGCGACTTACTGTACAGTAATAACGAGGTGCAATGTCCGCCCCACTCCCTAGAATAGCGACTTACTGTACAGTAATAACGAGGTGCAATATCCGCTCCTCTCCCTAGAATAACGACTTACTGTACAGTAATAACAAGGTACAATATCCGCTCCTCTCCCTAGAATAACGACTTACTGTACAGTAATAACGAGGTGCAATGTCCGCTCCTCTCCCTAGAATAACGACTTACTGTACAGTAATAACGAGGTGCAATGTCCGCTCCTCTCCTAGAATAACGACTTACTGTACAGTAATAACGAGGTGCAATGTCCGCTCCTCTCCCTAGAATAGCGACTTACTGTACAGTAATAACGAGGTGCAATGTCCGCCCCACTCCCTAGAATAGCGACTTACTGTACAGTAATAACGAGGTGCAATGTCGGCCCCACTCCCTTGAATAGCGACTTACTGTACAGTAATAACGAGGTGCAATGTCCGCCCCACTCCCTAGAATAGCGACTTACTGTACAGTAATAACGAGGTGCAATATCCGCTCCTCTCCCTAGAATAACGACTTACTGTACAGTAATAACGAGGTGCAATATCCGCTCCTCTCCCTAGAATAACGACTTACTGTACAGTAATAACGAGGTGCAATATCCGCTCCTCTACCTAGAATAACGACTTACTGTACAGTAATAACGAGGTGCAATATCCGCTCCTCTCCCTAGAATAACGACTTACTGTACAGTAATAACGAGGTGCAATGTCCGCCCCATTCCCTAGAATAGCGACTTACTGTACAGTAATAACGAGGTGCAATGTCCGCCCCACTCCCTAGAATAGCGACTTACTGTACAGTAATAACGAGGTGCAATGTCCGCCCCACTCCCTAGAATAGCGACTTACTGTACAGTAATAACAAGGTGCAATGTCCGCTCCTCTCCCTAGAATAGCCACTTACTGTACAGTAATAACGAGGTGCAATGTCCGCCCCACTCCCTAGAATAGCGACTTACTGTACAGTAATAATGAGGTGCAATGTCCGCCCCACTCCCTAGAATAGCGACTTACTGTACAGTAATAACGAGGTGCAATGTCCGCTCCTCTCCCTAGAATAATGACTTACTGTACAGTAATAACGAGGTGCAATATCCGCTCCTCTCCCTAGAATAACGACTTACTGTACAGTAATAACGTGGTGCAATGTCCGCCCCATTTCCTAGAATAGCGACTTACTGTACAGTAATAACGAGGTGCAATGTTCGCCCCAATCCCTAGAATAGCGACTTACTGTACAGTAATAACGAGGTGCAATGTCCGCCCCACTCCCTAGAATAGCGACTTACTGTACAGTAATAACGAGGTGCAATGTCCGCCCCACTCCCTAGAATAGCAACTTACTGTACAGTAATAACGAGGTGCAATGTCCGCCCCACTCCCTAGAATAGCAACTTACTATACAGTAATAACGAGGTGCAATGTCCGCTCCCCTCCCTAGAATAGCGACTTACTGTACAGTAATAACGAGGTGCAATGTCCGCCCCACTCCATAGAATAGTGACTTACTGTAAAGTAATAATGAGGTGCAATGTCCGCCCCACTCCCTAGAATAGCGACTTACTGTACAGTAATAACGAGGTGCAATGTCCGCCCCACTCCCTAGAATAGCGACTTACTGTACAGTAATAATGAGGTGCAATGTCCGCCCCACTCCCTAGAATAGCGACTTACTGTACAGTAATAACGAGGTGCAATGTCCGCTCCTCTCCCTAGAATAGCGACTTACTGTACAGTAATAACGAGGTGCAATGTCCGCTCCTCTCCCTAGAATAACGACTTACTGTACAGTAATAACGAGGTGCAATGTCCGCTCCTCTCCCTAGAATAACGACTTACTGTACAGTAATAACGAGGTGCAATGTCCGCTCCTCTCCCTAGAATAACGACACTGTACAGTAATAACGAGGTGCAATGTCCGCCCCACTCCCTAGAATAGCGACTTACTGTACAGTAATAACGAGGTGCAATGTCCGCCCCACTCCCTAGAATAGCGACTTACTGTACAGTAATAACGAGGTGCAATGTCCGCCCCACTCCCTAGAATAGCGACTTACTGTACAGTAATAACGAGGTGCAATGTCCGCCCCACTCCCTAGAATAGCGACTTACTGTACAGTAATAACGAGGTGCAATGTCCGCTCCTCTCCCTAGAATAGCCACTTACTGTACAGTAATAACGAGGTGCAATGTCCGCCCCTATCCCTAGAATAACGACTTACTGTACAGTAATAACGAGGTGCAATGTCCGCTCCTCTCCCTAGAATAGCCACTTACTGTACAGTAATAACGAGGTGCAATGTCCGCCCCTATCCCTAGAATAACGACTTACTGTACAGTAATAACGAGGTGCAATGTCCGCTCCTCTCCCTAGAATAGCGACTTACTGTACAGTAATAACGAGGTGCAATGTCCGCTCCTCTCCCTAGAATAGCGACTTACTGTACAGTAATAACGAGGTGCAATGTCCGCTCCTCTCCCTAGAATAAAGACTTACTGTACAGTAATAACAAGGTGCAATGTCCGCCCCTATTCCTAGAATAACGACTTACTGTACAGTAATAACGAGGTGCAATATCAGCTCCTCTCCCTAGAATAACGACTTACTGTACAGTAATAACGAGGTGCAATGTCCGCTCCTCTCCCTAGAATAACGACTTACTGTACAGTAATAATGAGGTGCAATGTCCGCCCCACTCCCTAGAATAGCGACTTACTGTACAGTAATAACGAGGTGCAATGTCCGCCCCACTCCCTAGAATAGCGACTTACTGTACAGTAATAACGAGGTGCAATGTCCGCCCCACTCCCTAGAATAGCGACTTACTGTACAGTAATAACGAGGTGCAACGTCCGCCCCACTCCCTAGAATAGCGACTTACTGTACAGTAATAACGAGGTGCAATGTCCGCCCCACTCCCTAGAATAGCAACTTACTGTACAGTAATAACGAGGTGCAATGTCCACCCCACTTCCTAGAATAGCGACTTACTGTACAGTAATAACGAGGTGCAATGTTCGCCCAACTCCCTAGAATAGCGACTTACTGTACAGTAATAACGAGGTGCAATATCAGCTCCTCTCCCTAGAATAACGACTTACTGTACAGTAATAACGAGGTGCAATGTTCGCCCAACTCCCTAGAATAGCGACTTACTGTACAGTAATAACGAGGTGCAATGTCCGCCCCACTCCCTAGAATAGCGACTTACTGTACAGTAATAACGAGGTGCAATATCCGCTCCTCTCCCTAGAATAACGACTTACTGTACAGTAATAACAAGGTGCAATATCCGCTCCTCTCCCTAGAATAACGACTTACTGTACAGTAATAACGAGGTGCAATGTCCGCTCCTCTCCCTAGAATAACGACTTACTGTACAGTAATAACGAGGTGCAATGTCCGCTCCTCTCCTAGAATAACGACTTACTGTACAGTAATAACGAGGTGCAATGTCCGCTCCTCTCCCTAGAATAGCAACTTACTGTACAGTAATAACGAGGTGCAATGTCCGCCCCACTCCCTAGAATAGCGACTTACTGTACAGTAATAACGAGGTGCAATGTCGGCCCCACTCCCTAGAATAGCGACTTACTGTACAGTAATAACGAGGTGCAATGTCCGCCCCACTCCCTAGAATAGCGACTTACTGTACAGTAATAACGAGGTGCAATATCCGCTCCTCTCCCTAGAATAACGACTTACTGTACAGTAATAACGAGGTGCAATATCCGCTCCTCTCCCTAGAATAACGACTTACTGTACAGTAATAACGAGGTGCAATATCCGCTCCTCTCCCTAGAATAACGACTTACTGTACAGTAATAACGAGGTGCAATATCCGCTCCTCTCCCTAGAATAACGACTTACTGTACAGTAATAACGAGGTGCAATGTCCGCCCCATTCCCTAGAATAGCGACTTACTGTACAGTAATAACGAGGTGCAATGTCCGCCCCACTCCCTAGAATAGCGACTTACTGTACAGTAATAACGAGGTGCAATGTCCGCCCCACTCCCTAGAATAGCGACTTACTGTACAGTAATAACGAGGTGCAATGTCCGCTCCTCTCCCTAGAATAGCCACTTACTGTACAGTAATAACGAGGTGCAATGTCCGCCCCACTCCCTAGAATAGCGACTTACTGTACAGTAATAATGAGGTGCAATGTCCGCCCCACTCCCTAGAATAGCGACTTACTGTACAGTAATAACGAGGTGCAATGTCCGCTCCTCTCCCTAGAATAATGACTTACTGTACAGTAATAACGAGGTGCAATATCCGCTCCTCTCCCTAGAATAACGACTTACTGTACAGTAATAACGAGGTGCAATGTCCGCCCCATTCCCTAGAATAGCGACTTACTGTACAGTAATAACGAGGTGCAATGTTCGCCCCAATCCCTAGAATAGCGACTTACTGTACAGTAATAACGAGGTGCAATGTCCGCCCCACTCCCTAGAATAGCGACTTACTGTACAGTAATAACGAGGTGCAATGTCCGCCCCACTCCCTAGAATAGCAACTTACTGTACAGTAATAACGAGGTGCAATGTCCGCCCCACTCCCTAGAATAGCAACTTACTGTACAGTAATAACGAGGTGCAATGTCCGCTCCCCTCCCTAGAATAGCCACTTACTGTACAGTAATAACGAGGTGCAATGTCCGCCCCACTCCCTAGAATAGTGACTTACTGTACAGTAATAATGAGGTGCAATGTCCGCCCCACTCCCTAGAATAGCGACTTACTGTACAGTAATAACGAGGTGCA
The DNA here is from genome assembly GCF_055691185.1 of Crinia signifera. Classification (NCBI taxonomy): domain Eukaryota; kingdom Metazoa; phylum Chordata; class Amphibia; order Anura; family Myobatrachidae; genus Crinia; species Crinia signifera. The sequence goes on from NC_139223.1 coordinate 7,992,511, forward strand.
ATGTCCGCCCCACTCCCTAGAATAGCGACTTACTGTACAGTAATAATGAGGTGCAATGTCCGCCCCACTCCCTAGAATAGCGACTTACTGTACAGTAATAACGAGGTGCAATGTCCGCTCCTCTCCCTAGAATAGCGACTTACTGTACAGTAATAACGAGGTGCAATGTCCGCCCCACTCTCTAGAATAGCGACTTACTGTACAGTAATAACGAGGTGCAATGTCCGCCCCACTCCCTAGAATAGCGACTTACTGTACAGTAATAACGAGGTGCAATGTCCGCTCCTCTCCCTAGAATAGCCACTTACTGTACAGTAATAACGAGGTGCAATGTCCGCCCCACTCCCTAGAATAGCGACTTACTGTACAGTAATAATGAGGTGCAATGTCCGCCCCACTCCCTAGAATAGCGACTTACTGTACAGTAATAACGAGGTGCAATGTCCGCTCCTCTCCCTAGAATAATGACTTACTGTACAGTAATAACGAGGTGCAATATCCGCTCCTCTCCCTAGAATAACGACTTACTGTACAGTAATAACGAGGTGCAATGTCCGCCCCATTCCCTAGAATAGCGACTTACTGTACAGTAATAACGAGGTGCAATGTTCGCCCCAATCCCTAGAATAGCGACTTACTGTACAGTAATAACGAGGTGCAATGTCCGCCCCACTCCCTAGAATAGCGACTTACTGTACAGTAATAACGAGGTGCAATGTCCGCCCCACTCCCTAGAATAGCAACTTACTGTACAGTAATAACGAGGTGCAATGTCCGCCCCACTCCCTAGAATAGCAACTTACTGTACAGTAATAACGAGGTGCAATGTCCGCTCCCCTCCCTAGAATAGCCACTTACTGTACAGTAATAACGAGGTGCAATGTCCGCCCCACTCCCTAGAATAGTGACTTACTGTACAGTAATAATGAGGTGCAATGTCCGCCCCACTCCCTAGAATAGCGACTTACTGTACAGTAATAACGAGGTGCAATGTCCGCCCCACTCCCTAGAATAGCGACTTACTGTACAGTAATAATGAGGTGCAATGTCCGCCCCACTCCCTAGAATAGCGACTTACTGTACAGTAATAACGAGGTGCAATGTCCGCTCCTCTCCCTAGAATAGCGACTTACTGTACAGTAATAACGAGGTGCAATGTCCGCTCCTCTCCCTAGAATAACGACTTACTGTACAGTAATAACGAGGTGCAATGTCCGCTCCTCTCCCTAGAATAACGACTTACTGTACAGTAATAACGAGGTGCAATGTCCGCTCCTCTCCCTAGAATAATGACACTGTACAGTAATAACGAGGTGCAATGTCCGCCCCACTCCCTAGAATAGCGACTTACTGTACAGTAATAACGAGGTGCAATGTCTGCCCCACTCCCTAGAATAGCGACTTACTGTACAGTAATAACGAGGTGCAATGTCCGCCCCACTCCCTAGAATAGCGACTTACTGTACAGTAATAACGAGGTGCAATGTCCGCCCCACTCCCTAGAATAGCGACTTACTGTACAGTAATAACGAGGTGCAATGTCCGCCCCTCTCCCTAGAATAGCAACTTACTGTACAGTAATAACGAGGTGCAATGTCCACCCCACTCCCTAGAATAGCGACTTACTGTACAGTAATAACGAGGTGCAATGTCCGCTCCTCTCCCTAGAATAGCCACTTACTGTACAGTAATAACGAGGTGCAATGTCCGCCCCTATCCCTAGAATAACGACTTACTGTACAGTAATAACGAGGTGCAATGTCCGCTCCTCTCCCTAGAATAGCGACTTACTGTACAGTAATAATGAGGTGCAATGTGCGCCCCACTCCTTAGAATAGCGACTTACTGTACAGTAATAACGAGGTGCAATGTCCGATCCTCTCCCTAGAATAAAGACTTACTGTACAGTAATAACAAGGTGCAATGTCCGCCCCTATTCCTAGAATAACGACTTACTGTACAGTAATAACGAGGTGCAATATCAGCTCCTCTCCCTAGAATAACGACTTACTGTACAGTAATAACGAGGTGCAATGTCCGCTCCTCTCCCTAGAATAACGACTTACTGTACAGTAATAATGAGGTGCAATGTCCGCCCCACTCCCTAGAATAGCGACTTACTGTACAGTAATAACGAGGTGCAATGTCCGCCCCACTCCCTAGAATAGCGACTTACTGTACAGTAATAACGAGGTGCAATGTCCGTCCCACTCCCTAGAATAGCGACTTACTGTACAGTAATAACGAGGTGCAACGTCCGCCCCACTCCCTAGAATAGCGACTTACTGTACAGTAATAATGAGGTGCAATGTCCGCCCCACTCCCTAGAATAGCCACTTACTGTACAGTAATAACGAGGTGCAATGTCCGCCCCACTCCCTAGAATAGCGACTTACTGTACAGTAATAACGAGGTGCAATGTCCGCTCCTCTCCCTAGAATAGCGACTTACTGTACAGTAATAATGAGGTGCAATGTCCGCCCCACTCCTTAGAATAGCGACTAAAGGGCCCCTTACACTTGTGAGATTTTGTGAGATTTCATCCAATTTGAGTCAATTTATCTGAGGAGATCTGATGTGCCGTCTGACAAAATCTTATGCGCCTGATGTGTAGGACACAATCCACAATCCTGTGCCATTGAGTATAACCAAGAGATTGGAAGAGATTGAACCTCCTGCACATAGGATAAATCTCGAGTCAATCAGGTTCAATTTGTTGAGACAATAAGTTGACAAGTGTAAGGGGGCCTTTACTGTACAGTAATAACGAGGTGCAATGTCCGCTCCTCTCCCTAGAATAGCGACTTACTGTACAGTAATAACAAGGTGCAATGTCCGCCCCACTCCCTAGAATAACGACTTACTGTACAGTAATAACGAGGTGCAATGTCCGCCCCTATCCCTAGAATAACGACTTACTGTACAGTAATAACGAGGTGCAATGGGGTATTCAATCTTTCCCTTTATTTCCGATTTTTGTAAATAAGGGGATTTCATTATTTTTTTTTCTCCCGGCCGTTTTCGCCAGAGAAACGGGCAGGATTCGTGGTTGCAGACCCGGCTCCCTGAAATGCCAAATCAGCTTTCACGGAAACTGGCGCTAAATTTTCACATTAGCATCCATTTCCGAGGAAATTAATGTGGATTTGACTGGGTGGATGGCATCCATAGTGTCCTGCTAAGGAAAGTCGTCCACTCCCGGGGAAAATCGCTAAATCGGGCGAAAATCGCTTAGTATGTATGCACTAAAAAATTCCCAATGTTATACAAAGTTACATATGTACAGAAGTCACTCTCGCTGAGGCTTGTTAGTAAATACACAGTATAATTTCCTCTCTGACAATATTGCATATTTTGGGGTGGGTTATTTTGTTTCTGTGCAGGGTAAATACTGGCTGATATATTATTAAACTGCAATTTAGATTTCAGTTTTAACACCCAAATCTAGTGCTGGATACACACTTACGGATTTATCTGTCCAATCTATATGGTGGGAACACAAACCTGGAAATATATGGAATGACAATTTGCTCCCAAATGCTGGATAACAGACAACAGTCAGTCAGACAAATTGGTTAAATACATCGGATATAACACATTATTGGGTACTTGTGTAGTTTCACGGCGCCACTAGATCGCATGCGATATTGAATGCGATATCACATGTGATTTGACATCCGATATCGCATCCGACTATCCATTTCATTACCCCACTATTCAAGTGGGCATAGAGTTGATTTTATATAGCGTGGCGAGCGCAGCAAACCACCTAGCCCGAAGCGTGGCGAGCGCGAGCCCCGCGAGGGGACACGGATGTTGTTTCAATGCAACTGACGATATCGCATGCCAGTTGCATGCAATTCCATCAAATACATTCTGTGTCCGCTCGCCACACTATATAAAATCAACTCTATGCCCACTTGGATAGTGGGGTGATGAAATGCATAGTAAATCGCATGCAATATTGCATGCGATATCGGATGTCAAATCGCATGCAATATCGCATGCGATCTAGTGGCGCCATGAAACTACACAAGTACCCATTTTTCCAAGGAATTTATTTTGTCTGTTTTTCAGCATGTTAAATGTAATTTGCTCCCATACATTACCAGATTTTTATTCCCACCAGACAGATTGGACAGATAAATCTACTGTAGGTTTGTACCCAGTTTTACTCTCTCTGCACATGTTACATCTGCCCCACCTGCAGTGCAGCATAGTTTTGCCCATTCTGAGAAAAACTTTGCCCCGCGATCAAGTCTATACATTATACTGTACCAGGGTTGCCTACCCTCCCGGAATGGCCGGGAGGGTCCCGGAAATCGGGTCCCCCTCCCGGCCCCCAAGAAAGCGAGGCAATCCTCCCGCATATCACCCCCAGCTCCCGCGATGTGTCCCTCAGCAGGGGGGTCCACAGGTAAAATGCCGCAATCGCAGCATTTTAGCCTGAAATACCGGCATTGTACGGTGGGGGCGGGGCTAAAATGACGCAACACTGTAGACACAACAGGGCAGCATCTGTGTGACCACGCCCCCGAACCTCCTCTTTTTCACTCCGGGATATGGCCCCGCCCCCCTGCCTAACAGAGTTGGCTGCCCTCTCCCGGAGGGCAGCTCAAAAGTCGTCAGTATGTACCGTACTAGCGACCCACCCCGACTTCGCACGGGAAGCACTAATTAAAAATCATCGGTATGCGTGGAATAAGTACGTCTTCGCCTTTGATTTTGCCACCGATGATTGTTGCCTCGATTAAATTTGATGACAATTTTTTGATGGTCAATCTGGTTCCATTGCACAACTTTGGTAAACATTGCCCAAAAAAAAAAACCAAAAATTTCTGTTGATCAGATCGCTACCAAACTTCACAGGATCACCCTCTGGGCTAGTCTGAACATTGCCTAATAATTTCATCAAAATCGGTCAAGCCGTTTTAGAGTCCATAGGGAACATCCACACATCCACATCGATTTTTATGTATATAGATTAATAATTAACGAGATGGTCCAGCAAATGGTTAATGAAATGACTAACAAGTTAGTAATCACTGGTGTTCTGTGCATGTTATATTATATTATATACTATGCCCCTAATGTATGTAGCTCTCAGCACAGGATGTGGCCTTACAGTAGTGGGTGTCACTAGCCCTTCCCTATGTCACAGACTCCCAGCCCAATAATAGGGGGACAAGGGGCTCACCTGTCACCACTCCGACCCCTCAGGAAACCTTTACTCCGATCCCAGAAGTTCATGTCTCTTCTCAGGTTATTTCTGTGGTCTGTCTCTCCTGCTGTCTCTTATCCTAACGCCTGTCTGTCTGGTATGTCTCTGCTGTGTCTCTTCTCAGTCTTACTTTCACTTTTACTTCTGTTCCATATTCCTGTACTTCCCCCTCCCCGAGTCCACACCCAGAGCAGCAGACTTCAGTGCAGCACAGGCACAGTTACTGCATCAGCCGGGGCCGGTGTGTAATGCACAGCACCTGTGTGCACCGGTCACATGCAGGGTGTCTCTGTAAGTGTGATACACAATAGTGAGTACATGAAGGGGCTCATTCCCCACACAGAGCAGACTTCAGTGCAGCACAGGCACAGTTACTGCATCAGCCGGGGCCGGTGTGTAATGCACAGCACCTGTGTGCACCGGTCACATGCAGGGTGTCTCTGTAAGTGTGATACACAATAGTGAGTACATGAAGGGGCTCATTCCCCACACAGAGCAGACTTCAGTGCAGCACAGGCACAGTTACTGCATCAGCCGGGGCCGGTGTGTAATGCACAGCACCTGTGTGCACCGGTCACATGCAGGGTGTCTCTGTACGTCTGATACACAATAGTGAGTACATGAAGGGGCTCATTCCCCACACAGAGCAGACTTCAGTGCAGCACAGGCACAGTTACTGCATCAGCCGGGGCCGGTGTGTAATGCACAGCACCTGTGTGCTCCGGTCACATGCAGGGGGTCTCTGTACGTCTGATACACAATAGTGAGTACATGAAGGGGCTCATTCCCCACACAGAGCAGACTTCAATACAGCACAGACACAGTTACTGCATCAGCCGGGGCCGGTGTGTAATGCACAGCACCTGTGTGTACCGGTCACATGCAGGGTGTCTCTGTACGTCTGATACACAATAGTGAGTACATGAAGGGGCTCATTCCCCACACAGAGCAGACTTCAGTGCAGCACAGACACAGTTACTGCATCAGCCGGGGCCGGTGTGTAATGCACAGCACCTGTGTGTACCGGTCACATGCAGGGGGTCTCTGTAAGTGTGATACACAATAGTGAGTACATGAAGGGGCTCATTCCCCACACAGAGCAGACTTCATTGCAGCACAGTTACTACATCAGCCGGGGCCGGTGTGTAATGCACAGCACCTGTGTGCACCGGTCACATGCAGGGTGTCTCTGTAAGTCTGATACACAATAGTGAGTACATGAAGGGGCTCATTCCCCACACAGAGCAGACTTCAGTGCAGCACAGGCACACTTACTGCATCAGCCGGGGCCGGTGTGTAATGCACAGCACCTGTGTGCACCGGTCACATGCAGGGTGTCTCTGTAGTCTGATACACAATAGTGAGTACATGAAGGGGCTCATTCCCCACACAGAGCAGACTTCAGTGCAGCACAGGCACAGTTACTGCATCAGCCGGGGCCGGTGTGTAATGCACAGCACCTGTGTGCTCCGGTCACATGCAGGGGGTCTCTGTAAGTGTGATACACAATAGTGAGTACATGAAGGGGCTCATTCCCCACACAGAGCAGACTTCAGTGCAGCACAGGCACAGTTACTGCATCAGCCGGGGCCGGTGTGTAATGCACAGCACCTGTGTGCACCGGTCACATGCAGGGTCTCTCTGTACGTCTGATACACAATAGTGAGTACATGAAGGGGCTCATTCCCCACACAGAGCAGACTTCAGTGCAGCACAGGCACAGTTACTGCATCAGCCGGGGCCGGTGTGTAATGCACAGCACCTGTGTGCTCCGGTCACATGCAGGTGTCTCTGTAAGTCTGATACACAATAGTGAGTACATGAAGGGGCTCATTCCCCACACAGAGCAGACTTCAGTGCAGCACAGGCACAGTTACTGCATCAGCCGGGGCCGGTGTGTAATGCACAGCACCTGTGTGCTCCCGTCACATGCAGGGTGTCTCTGTACGTCTCATACACAATAGTGAGTACATGAAGGGGCTCATTCCCCACACAGAGCAGACTTCAGTGCAGCACAGGCGCAGTTACTGCATCAGCCGGGGCCGGTGTGTAATGCACAGCACCTGTGTGCACCGGTCACATGCAGGGTGTCTCTGTAAGTCTGATACACAGCAGTGAGTACATGAAGGGGCTCATTCCCCACACAGAGCAGACTTCAGTGCAGCACAGGCGCAGTTACTGCATCAGCCGGGGCCGGTGTGTAATGCACAGCACCTGTGTGCTCCGGTCACATGCAGGGGTCTCTGTAAGTGTGATACACAATAGTGAGTACATGAAGGGGCTCATTCCCCACACAGAGCAGACTTCAGTGCAGCACAGGTACTGCATCAGCCGGGGCCGGTGTGTAATGCACAGCACCTGTGTGCTCCGGTCACATGCAGGGGGTCTCTGTACGTCTAATACACAATAGTGAGTACATGAAGGGGCTCATTCCCCACACAGAGCAGACTTCAGTGCAGCACAGGCACAGTTACTGCATCAGCCGGGGTCTGTGTGTAATGCACAGCACCTGTGTGCTCCGGTCACATGCAGGGGTCTCTGTAAGTGTGATACACAATAGTGAGTACATGAAGGGGCTCATTCCCCACACAGAGCAGACTTCAGTGCAGCACAGGTACTGCATCAGCCGGGGCCGGTGTGTAATGCACAGCACCTGTGTGCTCCGGTCACATGCAGGGTGTCTCTGTAAGTCTGATACACAATAGTGAGTACATGAAGGGGCTCATTCCCCACACAGAGCAGACTTCAGTGCAGCACAGGCACAGTTACTGCATCAGCCGGGGCCGGTGTGTAATGCACAGCACCTGTGTGCTCCCGTCACATGCAGGGTGTCTCTGTACGTCTCATACACAATAGTGAGTACATGAAGGGGCTCATTCCCCACACAGAGCAGACTTCAGTGCAGCACAGGCGCAGTTACTGCATCAGCCGGGGCCGGTGTGTAATGCACAGCACCTGTGTGCACCGGTCACATGCAGGGTGTCTCTGTAAGTCTGATACACAGCAGTGAGTACATGAAGGGGCTCATTCCCCACACAGAGCAGACTTCAGTGCAGCACAGGCGCAGTTACTGCATCAGCCGGGGCCGGTGTGTAATGCACAGCACCTGTGTGCTCCGGTCACATGCAGGGGTCTCTGTAAGTGTGATACACAATAGTGAGTACATGAAGGGGCTCATTCCCCACACAGAGCAGACTTCAGTGCAGCACAGGTACTGCATCAGCCGGGGCCGGTGTGTAATGCACAGCACCTGTGTGCTCCGGTCACATGCAGGGGGTCTCTGTACGTCTAATACACAATAGTGAGTACATGAAGGGGCTCATTCCCCACACAGAGCAGACTTCAGTGCAGCACAGGCACAGTTACTGCATCAGCCGGGGCCGGTGTGTAATGCACAGCACCTGTGTACACCGGTCACATGCAGGGGGTCTCTGTACGTCTGATACACAATAGTGAGTACATGAAGGGGCTCATTCCCCACACAGAGCAGACTTCAGTGCAGCACAGGCACAGGTACTGCATCAGCCGGGGCCGGTGTGTAATGCACAGCACCTGTGTGCTCCGGTCACATGCAGGGTGTCTCTGTACGTCTGTTACACAATAGTGAGTACATGAAGGGGCTCATTCCCCACACAGAGCAGACTTCAGTGCAGCACAGGCACAGTTACTGCATCAGCCGGGGCCAGTGTGTAATGCACAGCACCTGTGTGCTCCGGTCACATGCAGGGTGTCTCTGTACGACTGATACACAATAGTGAGTACATGAAGGGGCTCATTCCCCACACAGAGCAGACTTCAGTGCAGCACAGGCACAGTTACTGCATCAGCCGGGGCCGGTGTGTAATGCACAGCACGTGTGTGCACCGGTCACATGCAGGGGGTCTCTGTAAGTGTGATACACAATAGTGAGTACATGAAGGGGATCATTCCCCACACAGAGCAGACTTCAGTGCAGCACAGTTACTGCATCAGCCGGGGCCGGTGTGTAATGCACAGCACCTGTGTGCTCCGGTCACATGCAGGGTGTCTCTGTAAGTGTGATACACAATAGTGAGTACATGAAGGGGCTCATTCCCCACACAGAGCAGACTTCAGTGCAGCACAGTTACTGCATCAGCCGGGGCCGGTGTAATGCACAGCACCTGTGTGCTCCGGTCACATGCAGGGGGTCTCTGTACGTCTGATACACAGCAGTGAGTGCATGAAGGGGCTCATTCCCCACACAGAGCAGACTTCAGTGCAGCACAGGTACAGGTACTGCATCAGCCGGGGCCGGTGTGTAATGCACAGCACCTGTGTGCACCGGTCACATGCAGGGGGTCTCTGTAAGTCTGATACACAATAGTGAGTACATGAAGGGGCTCATTCCCCACACAGAGCAGACTTCAGTGCAGCACAGTTACTGCATCAGCCGGGGCCGGTGTGTAATGCACAGCACCTGTGTGCTCCGGTCACATGCAGGGTGTCTCTGTAAGTGTGATACACAATAGTGAGTACATGAAGGGGCTCATTCCCCACACAGAGCAGACTTCAGTGCAGCACAGTTACTGCATCAGCCGGGGCCGGTGTAATGCACAGCACCTGTGTGCTCCGGTCACATGCAGGGGGTCTCTGTACGTCTGATACACAGCAGTGAGTGCATGAAGGGGCTCATTCCCCACACAGAGCAGACTTCAGTGCAGCACAGGTACAGGTACTGCATCAGCCGGGGCCGGTGTGTAATGCACAGCACCTGTGTGCACCGGTCACATGCAGGGTGTCTCTGTAAGTGTGATACACAATAGTGAGTAGATGAAGGGGCTCATTCCCCACACAGAGCAGACTTCAGTGCAGCACAGGCACAGGTACTGCATCAGCCGGGGCCGGTGTGTAATGCACAGCACCTGTGTGCACCGGTCACATGCAGGGTGTCTCTGTAAGTGTGATAAACAATAGTGAGTACATGAAGGGGCTTATTCCCCACACAGAGCAGACTTCAGTGCAGCACAGGCACAGGTACTGCATCAGCCGTGGCCGGTGTGTAATGCACAGCACCTGTGTGCTCCGGTCACATGCAGGGGTCTCTGTACGTCTGATACACAATAGTGAGTACATGAAGGGGCTCATTCCCCACACAGAGCAGACTTCAGTGCAGCACAGTTACTGCATCAGCCGTGGCCGGTGTGTAATGCACAGCACCTGTGTGCTCCGGTCACATGCAGGGGTCTCTGTACGTCTGATACACAATAGTGAGTACATGAAGGGGCTCATTCCCCACACAGAGCAGACTTCAGTGCAGCACAGGCACAGTTACTGCATCAGCCGGGGCCGGTGTGTAATGCACAGCACCTGTGTGCACCTGTCACATGCAGGGTGTCTCTGTACGTCTTATACACAATAGTGAGTACATGAAGGGGCTCATTCCCCACACAGAGCAGACTTCAGTGCAGCACAGGTACTGTATCAGCCGGGGCCGGTGTGTAATGCACAGCACCTGTGTGCACCGGTCACATGCAGGGGGTCTCTGTAGTCTGATACACAATAGTGAGTACATGAAGGGGCTCATTCCCCACACAGAGCAGACTTCAGTGCAGCACAGGTACTGTATCAGCCGGGGCCGGTGTGTAATGCACAGCACCTGTGTGCACCGGTCACATGCAGGGGGTCTCTGTAGTCTGTTACACAATAGTGAGTACATGAAGGGGCTCATTCCCCACACAGAGCAGACTTCAGTGCAGCACAGACACAGGTACTGCATCAGCCGGGGCCAGTGTGTAATGCACAGCACCTGTGTGTACCGGTCACATGCAGGGGGTCTCTGTACGTCTGATACACAATAGTGAGTACATGAAGGGGCTCATTCCCCACACAGAGCAGACTTCAGTGCAGCACAGGCACAGTTACTGCATCAGCAGGGGCCGGTGTGTAATGCACAGCACCTGTGTGCTCCGGTCACATGCAGGGGTCTCTGTAGTCTGATACATAGCAGTGAGTACATGAAGGGGCTCATTCCCCACACAGAGCAGACTTCAGTGCAGCACAGTTACTGCATCAGCCGGGGCCGGTGTGTAATGCACAGCACCTGTGTGCACCGGTCACATGCAGGGTGTCTCTGTACGTCTGATACACAATAGTGAGTACATGAAGGGGCTCATTCCCCACACAGAGCAGACTTCAGTGCAGCACAGGCACAGGTACTGCATCAGCCGGGGCCGGTGTGTAATGCACAGCACCTGTGTGTACCGGTCACATGCAGGGTGTCTCTGTACGTCTGATACACAATAGTGAGTACATGAAGGGGCTCATTCCCCACACAGAGCAGACTTCAGTGCAGCACAGACACAGGTACTGCATCAGCCGGGGCCAGTGTGTAATGCACAGCACCTGTGTGCTCCGGTCACATGCAGGGGGTCTCTGTACGTCTGATACACAATAGTGAGTACATGAAGGGGCTCATTCCCCACACAGAGCAGACTTCAGTGCAGCACAGTTACTGCATCAGCCGGGGCCAGTGTGTAATGCACAGCACCTGTGTGCACCGGTTACATGCAGAGGGTCTCTGTACGTCTGATACACAATAGTGAGTACATGAAGGGGCTCATTCCCCACACAGAGCAGACTTCAGTGCAGCACAGGCACAATTACTGCATCAGCCGTGGCCGGTGTGTAATGCACAGCACCTGTGTGCTCCGGTCACATGCAGGGTGTCTCTGTACGTCTGATACACAATAGTGAGTACATGAAGGGGCTCATTCCCCACACAGAGCAGACTTCAGTGCAGCACAGGCACAGGTACTGTATCAGCCGGGGCCGGTGTGTAATGCAGAGCACCTGTGTGTACCGGTCACATGCAGGGAGTCTCTGTACGTCTGATACACAATACTGAGTACATGAAGGGGCTCATTCCCCACACAGAGCAGACTTCAGTGCAGCACAGTTACTGCATCAGCCGGGGCCAGTGTGTAATGCACAGCACCTGTGTGCACCGGTCACATGCAGGGGTCTCTGTAAGTGTGATACACAATAGTGAGTACATGAAGGGGCTCATTCCCCACACAGAGCAGACTTCATTGCAGCACAGTTACTACATCAGCCGGGGCCGGTGTGTAATGCACAGCACCTGTGTGCTCCGGTCACATGCACGGGGTCTCTGTACGTCTGATACACAATACTGAGTACATGAAGGGGCTCATTCCCCACACAGAGCAGACTTCAGTGCAGCACAGGCGCAGTTACTGCATCAGCCGGGGCCGGTGTGTAATGCACAGCACCTGTGTGCTCCGGTCACATGCAGGGGGTCTCTGTAAGCCTGATGCACAGCAGTGAGTACATGAAGGGGCTCATTCCCCACACAGAGCAGACTTCAGTGCAGCACAGGCGCAGTTACTGCATCAGCCGGGGCCGGTGTGTAATGCACAGCACCTGTGTGCTCCGGTCACATGCAGGGTGTCTCTGTAAGTGTGATACACAATAGTGAGTACATGAATGGGCTCATTCCCCACACAGAGCAGACTTCAGTGCAGCACAGGCACAGGTACTGCATCAGCCGGGGCCAGTGTGTAATGCACAGCACCTGTGTGCTCCGGTCACATGCAGGGTGTCTCTGTAAGTGTGATACACAATAGTGAGTACATGAATGGGCTCATTCCCCACACAGAGCAGACTTCAGTGCAGCACAGGCACAGTTACTGCATCAGCCGGGGTCTGTGTGTAATGCACAGCACCTGTGTGCACCGGTCACATGCAGGGTGTGTCTGTAAGTGTGATACACAATAGTGAGTACATGAAGGGGCTCATTCCCCACACAGAGCAGACTTCAGTGCAGCACAGGCACAGTTCCTGCATCAGCCGGGGCCGGTGTGTAATGCACAGCACCTGTGTGCACCGGTCACATGCAGGGTGTGTCTGTAAGTGTGATACACAATAGTGAGTACATGAAGGGGCTCATTCCCCACACAGAGCAGACTTCAGTGCAGCACAGGCACAGTTACTGCATCAGCCGGGGCCGGTGTGTGATGCACAGCACCTGTGTGCTCCGGTCACATGCAGGGTGTCTCTGTAAGTGTGATACACAATAGTGAGTACATGAAGGGGCTCATTCCCCACACAGAGCAGACTTCGGTGCAGCACAGACACAGTTACTGCATCAGCCGGGGCCGGTGTGTAATGCAGAGCACCTGTGTGCACCGGTCACATGCAGGGTGTGTCTGTAAGTGTGATACACAATAGTGAGTACATGAAGGGGCTCATTCCCCACACAGAGCAGACTTCAGTGCAGCACAGGCACAGTTACTGCATCAGCCGGGGCCGGTGTGTAATGCACAGAACCTGTGTGTACCGGTCACATGCAGGGTGTCTCTGTAAGTCTGATACACAATAGTGAGTACATGAAGGGGCTCATTCCCCACACAGAGCAGACTTCAGTGCAGCACAGGCACAGGTACTGCATCAGCCGGGGCCGGTGTGTAATGCACAGCACCTGTGTGCACCGGTCACATGCAGGGGGTCTCTGTAAGTCTGATACACAATAGTGAGTACATGAAGGGGCTCATTCCCCACACAGAGCAGACTTCAGTGCAGCACAGGCACAGTTACTGCATCAGCCGGGGCCGGTGTGTAATGCACAGCACCTGTGTGTACCGGTCACATGCAGGGTGTCTCTGTAAGTGTGATACACAATAGTGAGTACATGAAGGGGCTCATTCCCCACACAGAGCAGACTTCAGTGCAGCACAGTTACTGCATCAGCCGGGGCCGGTGTAATGCACAGCACCTGTGTGCACCGGTCACATGCAGGGTGTCTCTGTAAGTGTGATACACAATAGTGAGTACATGAAGGGGCTCATTCCCCACACAGAGCAGACTTCATTGCAGCACAGTTACTACATCAGCCGGGGCCAGTGTGTAATGCACAGCACCTGTGTGCACCGGTCACATGCAGGGTGTCTCTGTAAGTCTGATACACAATAGTGAGTACATGAAGGGGCTCATTCCCCACACAGAGCAGACTTCAGTGCAGCACAGGCACAGTTACTGCATCAGCCGCGGCCGGTGTGTAATGCACAGCACCTGTGTGCACCGGTCACATGCAGGGTGTCTCTGTACGTCTGATACACAATAGTGAGTACATGAAGGGGCTCATTCCCCACACAGAGCAGACTTCAGTGCAGCACAGGCACAGGTACTGTATCAGCCGTGGCCGGTGTGTAATGCACAGCACCTGTGTGCTCCGGTCACATGCAGCGTGTCTGTGTAAGTCTGATACACAGCAGTGAGTACATGAAGGGGCTCATTCCCCACACAGAGCAGACTTCATTGCAGCACAGTTACTACATCAGCCGGGGCCGGTGTGTAATGCACAGCACCTGTGTGCACCGGTCACATGCAGGGTGTCTCTGTAAGTCTGATACACAATAGTGAGTACATGAAGGGGCTCATTCCCCACACAGAGCAGACTTCAGTGCAGCACAGGCACAGTTACTGCATCAGCCGGGGTCTGTGTGTAATGCACAGCACCTGTGTGCACCGGTCACATGCAGGGTGTCTCTGTAAGTCTGATACACAATAGTGAGTACATGAAGGGGCTCATTCCCCACACAGAGCAGACTTCAGTGCAGCACAGGCACAGGTACTGCATCAGCCGTGGCCGGTGTGTAATGCACAGCACCTGTGTGCTCCGGTCACATGCAGGGGGTCTCTGTACGTGTGATACACAATAGTGAGTACATGAAGGGGCTCATTCCCCACACAGAGCAGACTTCAGTGCAGCACAGGCACAGGTACTGCATCAGCCGGGGCCTGTGTGTAATGCACAGCACCTGTGTGCACCGGTTACATGCAGGGGGTCTCGTTAAGTCTGATACACAATAGTGAGTACATGAAGGGGCTCATTCCCCACACAGAGCAGACTTCGGTGCAGCACAGGCACAGTTACTGCATCAGCCGGGGCCGGTGTGTAATGCACAGCACCTGTGTGCACCGGTCACATGCAGGGGGTCTCTGTACGTCTGATACACAATTGTGAGTACACGAAGGGGCTCATTCCCCACACAGAGCAGACTTCAGTGCAGCACAGGCACAGTTACTGCATCAGCCGGGGTCGATGTGTAATGCACAGCACCTGTGTGCTCCGGTCACATGCACGGGGTCTCTGTAAGTCTGATACACAATAGTGAGTACATGAAGGGGCTCATTCCCCACACAGAGCAGACTTCATTGCAGCACAGTTACTACATCAGCCGGGGCCGGTGTGTAATGCACAGCACCTGTGTGCACCGGTCACATGCAGGGTGTCTCTGTAGTCTGATACACAATAGTGAGTACATGAAGGGGCTCATTCCCCACACAGAGCAGACTTCAGTGCAGCACAGGCACAGTTACTGCATCAGCCGGGGCCGGTGTGTAATGCACAGCACCTGTGTGCACCGGTCACATGCAGGGTCTCTCTGTACGTCTGATACACAATAGTGAGTACATGAAGGGGCTCATTCCCCACACAGAGCAGACTTCAGTGCAGCACAGGCACAGTTACTGCATCAGCCGGGGCTGGTGTGTAATGCACAGCACCTGTGTACACCGATCACATGCAGGGTGTCTCTGTACGTCTGATACACAATAGTGAGTACATGAAGGGGCTCATTCCCCACACAGAGCAGACTTCAGTGCAGCACAGGCACAGTTACTGCATCAGCCGGGACCGGTGTGTAATGCACAGCACCTGTGTGCTCCGGTCACATGCAGGGTGTCTCTGTACGTGTGATACACAATAGTGAGTACATGAAGGGGCTCATTCCCCACACAGAGCAGACATCAGTGCAGCACAGGCACAGTTACTGCATCAGCCGGGGCCGGTGTGTAATGCACAGCACCTGTGTGCACCGGTCACATGCAGGGGTCTCTGTACGTCTGATACACAATAGTGAGTACACGAAGGGGCTCATTCCCCACACAGAGCAGACTTCAGTGCAGCACAGGCACAGTTACTGCATCAGCCGGGGCCGGTGTGTAATGCACAGCACCTGTGTGCTCCGGTCACATGCAGGGGTCTCTGTACGTCGGATACACAATAGTGAGTACATGAAGGGGCTCATTCCCCACACAGAGCAGACTTCAGTGCAGCACAGGCACAGTTACTGCATCAGCCGTGGCCGGTGTGTAATGCACAGCACCTGTGTGCTCCGGTCACATGCAGGGGGTCTCTGTACGTCTGATACACAATAGTGAGTACATGAAGGGGCTCATTCCCCACACAGAGCAGACTTCAGTGCAGCACAGGCACAGTTACTGCATCAGCCGGGGCCGGTGTGTAATGCACAGCACCTGTGTGCTCCGGTCACATGCAGGGGGTCTCTGTAAGTCTGATACACAATAGTGAGTACATGAAGGGGCTCATTCCCCACACAGAGCAGACTTCAGTGCAGCACAGGCACAGTTACTGCATCAGCCGGGGCCGGTGTGTAATGCACAGCACCTGTGTGCTCCGGTCACATGCAGGGGGTCTCTGTACGTCTGATACACAATAGTGAGTACATGAAGGGGCTCATTCCCCACACAGAGCAGACTTCAGTGCAGCACAGTTACTGCATCAGCCGGGGCCGGTGTAATGCACAGCACCTGTGTGCTCCGGTCACATGCAGGGTGTCTCTGTAAGTGTGATACACAATAGTGAGTACATGAAGGGGCTCATTCCCCACACAGAGCAGACTTCAGTGCAGCACAGGCACAGTTACTGCATCAGCCGGGGCCGGTGTGTAATGCACAGCACCTGTGTGCACCGGTCACATGCAGGGGGTCTCTGTACGTCTGATACACAATAGTGAGTACATGAAGGGGCTCATTCCCCACACAGAGCAGACTTCAGTGCAGCACAGTTACTGCATCAGCCGGGGCCGGTGTGTAATGCACAGCACCTGTGTGCACCGGTCACATGCAGGGTGTCTCTGTACGTCTGATACACAATAGTGAGTACATGAAGGGGCTCATTCCCCACACAGAGCAGACTTCAGTGCAGCACAGGCACAGTTACTGCATCAGCCGGGGCCAGTGTGTAATGCACAGCACCTGTGTGCACCGGTCATATGTAGGGTGTGTCTGTAAGTGTGATACACAATAGTGAGTACATGAAGGGGCTCATTCCCCACACAGAGCAGACTTCAGTGCAGCACAGGCACAGTTACTGCATCAGCCGGGGCCGGTGTGTAATGCACAGCACCTGTGTGCTCCGGTCACATGCAGGGTGTCTCTGTACGTCTGATACACAATAGTGAGTACATGAAGGGGCTCATTCCCCACACAGAGCAGACTTCAGTGCAGCACAGGCACAATTACTGCATCAGCCGTGGCCGGTGTGTAATGCACAGCACCTGTGTGCTCCGGTCACATGCAGGGTGTCTCTGTACGTCTGATACACAATAGTGAGTACATGAAGGGGCTCATTCCCCACACAGAGCAGACTTCAGTGCAGCACAGGCACAGGTACTGCATCAGCCGGGGCCGGTGTGTAATGCACAGCACCTGTGTGCTCCGGTCACATGCAGGGTGTCTCTGTACGTCTGATACACAATAGTGAGTACATGAAGGGGCTCATTCCCCACACAGAGCAGACTTCAGTGCAGCACAGGCACAATTACTGCATCAGCCGTGGCCGGTGTGTAATGCACAGCACCTGTGTGCTCCGGTCACATGCAGCGTGTCTGTGTAAGTCTGATACACAGCAGTGAGTACATGAAGGGGCTCATTCCCCACACAGAGCAGACTTCAGTGCAGCACAGGCACAGTTACTGCATCAGCCGGGGCCGGTGTGTAATGCACAGCACCTGTGTGCTCCGGTCACATGCAGGGTGTCTCTGTAAGTCTGATACACAATAGTGAGTACATGAAGGGGCTCATTCCCCACACAGAGCAGACTTCATTGCAGCACAGTTACTACATCAGCCGGGGCCGGTGTGTAATGCACAGCACCTGTGTGCACCGGTCACATGCAGGGTGTCTCTGTAAGTCTGATACACAATAGTGAGTACATGAAGGGGCTCATTCCCCACACAGAGCAGACTTCAGTGCAGCACAGGCACAGTTACTGCATCAGCCGGGGCCGGTGTGTAATGCACAGCACCTGTGTGCACCGGTCACATGCAGGGTGTCTCTGTACGTCTGATACACAATAGTGAGTACATGAAGGGGCTCATTCCCCACACAGAGCAGACTTCAGTGCAGCACAGGCACAGATACTGCATCAGCCGGGGCCGGTGTGTAATGCACAGCACCTGTGTGCACCGGTCACATGCAGGGTGTCTCTGTAAGTGTGATACACAATAGTGAGTACATGAAGGGGCTCATTCCCTACACAGAGCAGACTTCAGTGCAGCACAGGCACAGGTACTGCATCAGCCGTGGCCGGTGTGTAATGCACAGCACCTGTGTGCTCCGGTCACATGCAGGGGGTCTCTGTACGTGTGATACACAATAGTGAGTACATGAAGGGGCTCATTCCCCACACAGAGCAGACTTCAGTGCAGCACAGGCACAGGTACTGCATCAGCCGGGGCCTGTGTGTAATGCACAGCACCTGTGTGCACCGGTTACATGCAGGGGGTCTCTGTAAGTCTGATACACAATAGTGAGTACATGAAGGGGCTCATTCCCCACACAGAGCAGACTTCGGTGCAGCACAGGCACAGTTACTGCATCAGCCGGGGCCGGTGTGTAATGCACAGCACCTGTGTGCTCCGGTCACATGCAGGGTGTCTCTGTACGTCTGATACACAATAGTGAGTACATGAAGGGGCTCATTCCCACACAGAGCAGACTTCAGTGCAGCACAGGCACAGTTACTGCATCAGCCGGGGTCTGTGTGTAATGCACAGCACCTGTGTGCACCGGTCACATGCAGGGGGTCTCTGTACGTCTGATACACAATTGTGAGTACACGAAGGGGCTCATTCCCCACACAGAGCAGACTTCAGTGCAGCACAGGCACAGTTACTGCATCAGCCGGGGTCGATGTGTAATGCACAGCACCTGTGTGCTCCGGTCACATGCACGGGGTCTCTGTAAGTGTGATACACAATAGTGAGTACATGAAGGGGCTCATTCCCCACACAGAGCAGACTTTAGTGCAGCACAGGCACAGTTACTGCATCAGCCGGGACCGGTGTGTAATGCACAGCACCTGTGTGCTCCGGTCACATGCAGGGGGTCTCTGTAAGTCTGATACACAATAGTGAGTACATGAAGGGGCTCATTCCCCACACAGAGCAGACTTCAGTGCAGCACAGGCACAGTTACTGCATCAGCCGGGGCCGGTGTGTAATGCACAGCACCTGTGTGCACCGGTCACATGCAGGGAGTCTCTGTACGTCTGATACACAATAGTGAGTACATGAATGGGCTCATTCCCCACACAGAGCAGACTTCAGTGCAGCACAGGCACAGTTACTGCATCAGCCGGGGCCGGTGTGTAATGCACAGCACCTGTGTGCTCCGGTCACATGCAGGGTGTCTCTGTACGTCGGATACACAATAGTGAGTACATGAAGGGGCTCATTCCCCACACAGAGCAGACTTCAGTGCAGCACAGGCACACTTACCGCATCAGCCGGGGCCGGTGTGTAATGCACAGCACCTGTGTGCACCGGTCACATGCAGGGTGTCTCTGTAGTCTGATACACAATAGTGAGTACATGAAGGGGCTCATTCCCCACACAGAGCAGACTTCAGTGCAGCACAGGCACAGGTACTGCATCAGCCGGGGCCGGTGTGTAATGCACAGCACCTGTGTGCACCGGTCACATGCAGGGTCTCTCTGTACGTCTGATACACAATAGTGAGTACATGAAGGGGCTCATTCCCCACACAGAGCAGACTTCAGTGCAGCACAGGCACAGTTACTGCATCAGCCGGGGCCGGTGTGTAATGCACAGCACCTGTGTGCTCCGGTCACATGCAGGGTGTGTCTGTAGTCTGATACACAATCTCCTATATATTTGGCTACATCTGTCACTCAAAGTGGGTGTCTGTGTCTATAACGCTCTGTTCCTGGACTTTCCTCTTAATGTGTGATTGCCTTCATCTGTGCTGAACACCTTTCTGAGAAATTAACCTGTGTAAAACAGGTGATGGCAATCATACATTAAGGGGAAGTCTAGAAACAGAGCATTGTGTCCCTCCTGGAGAGGGTCATGTTGGGAGGTATGTGACAGAGAACCAGCCCAGTGAGCCCACAGACAGTGCCAGACACCCTCTGCCTTCCCATGTTGCCCAGCACTGCTACTCCACAGCCACCAGGTGAGCGCCCCCCTCCCGCGATTAGCGGCAAAACCTCCCCCCGCGCGCCCCCCCTCCCGCGATTCGCGGCAAAAACACCCGCTCCCCCGCGACCCCCCCTACCGCGATTCGCAGCAAAAACACCCCCGCGACCCCCCCTCCCGCGATTCGCTGCAAAAAGAACCCCCCCACGACCCCTCCCGCAATTCGCGGCATAACCACCACCCCGCGACCCCCCCCTCCCGCGAATCGCGGCAAACCCCCCCCCGTGACCGACCACCCCCCCCCCCCCCGATTCGCGGACCCCCCCCCCCGCGACCTCCCTCCCGCGATTCGTGGCAAAAAGAACCCCCCCGCGACCCCCCCTTGCACGATTGGCGGCACCCCCCCTGCGACCCCCCTCCCGCGATTCGCGGCAGCCCCAGGATTAAATGGCACATGCAAAACACTGACATGGCTATGGTCGACAATGAAAAAGGTTGACATGAGTTTTTGAAGATTTATTTTTAATTTTTTCATATTCATTGTCATGTGTCGACATGGACACCAATGAAGTGGCACACATGTCAACATTTACATGTGTTGACCTTTCTGTGTTGATTTTTTTCTTGTGGCGATTCGCGTCACACCCCCCCCCCCCGCAACCCCCCTCCCGCGATTCGCGGCACCCCCCGTGACCCCCCACCTCCCGCAATTCGCGGCAACCCCCCACCGGAACCCCTGTGAACCCCGCCCTCCCGCGATTCGCGGCACCCACCCCCGCGACCCCCCCTCCCGCAATTCGCGGCACCCCCCGCGATTCGCGGCAGCCCCAGGATTAAATGGCACATGCAAAACACTGGCACGGCTATGGTCGACAATGAAAAAGGTTGACATGAGTTTTTGAAGATTTATTTCATTTTTTGAATGTTTTCATATTCATTGTCATGTGTCAACATAGACACCAATGAAGTGGCACACTTATGTCAACATTTACATGTGTTGACCTTTCTGTGTTGATTTTTTCTTTTGGCGATTCGCGTCGCAACCCCCCCTCCCGCGATTCGCGGCACCCCCCGTGACCCCCCACCTCCCGCAATTCGCGGCAACCCCTCACCGGAACCCCTGTGAACCCCGCCCTCCCGCAATTCGCGGCACCCAACCCCGCGACCCCCCCCTCCCGCAATTCGCGGCACCCCCCGTGATTCGCGGCAGCTCCAGAATTAAATTGCACATGGAAAACACTGACATGGCTATGGTCGACAATGAAAAAGGTTGACATGAGTTTTTGAAGGTTTTTTTTTCATTTTTTGAATATTTTCATATTCATTCTCATGTGTCGACATGGACACCAATGAAGTGCCACACTTATGTCAACATTTACATGTGTTGACCTTTCTGTGTTTGATTTTTTTCTTGTGGCGATTTGCATCACACCCCCCCCCCCCCCCACAACCCCCACTCCCGCGATTCACGGCACACACACACACACCTCCCCCGTGATTCTCGGCACCCCACCCCGTGACCCCCCCTCCCGTGATTCACGGCACACCCCCACGACCCCCCCTCCCATGATTCGCCGCAACCCCTGCCCCGTAACCCCCCCTCCCGCGATTCGCGGCACCCACCCCCGCGACCCCCCCTCCCGCAATTCGCGGCAGCTCCAGAATTAAATTGCACATGGAAAACACTGACATGGCTATGGTCGACAATGAAAAAGGTTGACATGAGTTTTTGAAGTTTTTTTTTTCATTTTTTGAATGTTTTCATATTCATTCTCATGTGTCGACATGGACACCAATGAAGTGCCACACTTATGTCAACATTTACATGTGTTGACCTTTCTGTGTTGATTTTTTCTTGTGGCGATTCGCGTCACAGCCCCCCCGCAACCCCCACTCCCGCGATTCACGGCACACACACACCCCCCCGCGATTCTCGGCACCCGACCCCGTGAACCCCCTCCCGTGATTCACGACACACCCCCGCGACCCTCCCTACCCTGATTCGCCGCAACCCCCGCCCCCGTAACCCCCTTCCGCGATTTGCGGCAACCCACCCCGCGACCCCCGTCCCGCGATTCTCTGCAATCCCTCCCCTCCCGCGATTCGCAGCATCCACCCCCCCACAACCCCCCCTCCTGCAATTCGCGGCACCCCCCGCGACCCCCCCTCCTGCAATTCGCGGCACCCTCCGCGACCCCCCATCCCGCGATTCGCGGACACCTAAGTTGCAATACAGGGCATCTTTCATACAATTCTAACCATATTTCTCATATATAAACGTTCACAAATTAAGGGGGCGCAGCCCCTTACGACGGTGTGAAGAGCGCCCGTAGGGCGCGATGAATCACCTAGTACTGAGTACATGAAGGGGCTCATTCCCCACACAGAGCAGACTTCAGTGCAGCACAGGCACAGTTACTGCATCAGCCGGGGCCGGTGTGTAATGCACAGCACCTGTGTGCACCGGTCACATGCAGGGGTCTCTGTAAGTCTGATACACAATAGTGAGTACATGAAGGGGCTCATTCCCCACACAGAGCAGACTTCGGTGCAGCACAGACACAGTTACTGCATCAGCCGGGGCCGGTGTGTAATGCACAGCACCTGTGTGCTCCGGTCACATGCAGGGTGTCTCTGTACGTCTGATACACAATACTGAGTACATGAAGGGGCTCATTCCACACACAGAGCAGACTTCAGTGCAGCACAGGCACAGGTACTGCATCAGCCGGGGCCGGTGTGTAATGCACAGCACCTGTGTGCTCCGGTCACATGCAGGGTGTCTCTGTACGTCTGTTACACAATAGTGAGTACATGAAGGGGCTCATTCCCCACACAGAGCAGACTTCAGTGCAGCACAGGCACAGTTACTGCATCAGCCGGGGCCGGTGTGTAATGCACAGCACCTGTGTGCACCGGTCACATGCAGGGGGTCTCTGTAAGTCTGATACACAATAGTGAGTACATGAAGGGGCTCATTCCCCACACAGAGCAGACTTCAGTGCAGCACAGGCACAGTTACTGCATCAGCCGGGGCCGGTGTGTAATGCACAGCACCTGTGTGCTCCGGTCACATGCAGGGGGTCTCTGTACGTCTGATACACAATAGTGAGTACATGAAGGGGCTCATTCCCCACACAGAGCAGACTTCAGTGCAGCACAGGCACAGTTACTGCATCAGCCGGGGCTGGTGTGTAATGCACAGCACCTGTGTGCACCGGTTACATGCAGGGAGTCTCTGTAAGTCTGATACACAATAGTGAGTACATGAAGGGGCTCATTCCCCACACAGAGCAGACTTCAGTGCAGCACAAGCACAGTTACTGCATCAGCCAGGGCCGGTGTGTAATGCACAGCACCTGTGTGTACCGGTCACATGCAGGGTGTCTGTGTAAGTCTGATACACAATAGTGAGTACATGAAGGGGCTCATTCCCCACACAGAGCAGACTTCAGTGCAGCACAGTTACTGCATCAGCCGGGGCCGGTGTGTAATGCACAGCACATGTGTGCACCGATCACATGCAGGGAGTCTCTGTAAGTCTGATACACAATAGTGAGTACATGAAGGGGCTCATTCCCCACACAGAGCAGACTTCAGTGCAGCACAGGCACAGTTACTGCATCAGCCGAGGCCGGTGTGTAATGCACAGCACCTGTGTGTACCGGTCACATGCAGGGTGTCTCTGTAAGTCTGATACACAATAGTGAGTACATGAAGGGGCTCATTCCCCACACAGAGCAGACTTCAGTGCAGCACAGGCACAGTTACTGCATTAGCCGGGGCCGGTGTGTAATGCACAGCACCTGTGTGCACTGGTCACATCCAGGGTGTGTCTGTAAGTCTGATACACAATAGTGAGTACATGAAGGGGCTCATTCCCCACACAGAGCAGACTTCAGTGCAGCACAGGCACAGTTACTGCATCAGCCGGGGCCGGTGTGTAATGCACAGCACCTGTGTGCACCGGTCACATGCAGGGTGTCTCTGTACGTCTGATACACAATAGTGAGTACATGAAGGGGCTCATTCCCCACACAGAGCAGACTTCAGTGCAGCACAGACACAGGTACTGCATCAGCCGGGGCCGGTGTGTAATGCACAGCACCTGTGTGCACCGGTCACATGCAGGGGGTCTCTGTACGTCTGATACACAATAGTGAGTACATGAAGGGGCTCATTCCCCACACAGAGCAGACTTCAGTGCAGCACAGGCACAGTTACTGCATCAGCCGTGGCCGGTGTGTAATGCACAGCACCTGTGTGCACCGGTCACATGCAGGGTGTCTCTGTACGTCTGATACACAATAGTGAGTACATGAAGGGGCTCATTCCCCACACAGAGCAGACTTCAGTGCAGCACAGTTACTGCATCAGCCGGGGCCGGTGTGTAATGCACAGCACCTGTGTGCTCCGGTCACATGCAGGGGTCTCTGTAAGTCGGATACACAATAGTGAGTACATGAAAGGGCTTATTCAGATCCGGACATACACTTCTCTTGTGTGAGATACGTTGTGTATATCTGTCTCCTGTGTGAGATACGTGGTGTATATCTGTATCCTGTGTGAGATACGTGGTGTATATCTGTCTCCTGTGTGAGATACGTGGTGTATATCTGTCTCCTGTGTGAGATACGTGGTGTATATATGTCTCCTGTGTGAGATACGCGGTGTATATCTGTCTCCTGTGTGAGATACGCGGTGTATATCTGTCTCCTGTGTGAGATACGCGGTGTATATCTGTATCCTGTGTGAGATACGTGGTGTATATCGGTCTCCTGTGTCAGATACGCGGTGTATATCTGTATCCTGTGTGAGATACGTGGTGTATATCTGTCTCTTGTGTGAGATACGTGGTGTATATCTGTCTCCTGTGTGAGATACGCGGTGTATAGCTGTCTCCTGTGTGAGATATGCGGTGTATATCTGTCTCCTGTGTGAGATAAGTGGTGTATATCTGTCTCCTGTGTGAGATACGTGGTGTGTATCTGTCTCCTGTGTGAGATACGTGGTGTATATCTGTATCCTGTGTGAGATACGTGGTGTATATATGTCTCCTGTGTGAGATAGGTGGTGTATATCTGTATCCTGTGTGAGATACGTGGTGTATATCTGTCTCCTGTGTTGAGATACGTGGTGTATATCTGTATCCTGTGTGAGATACGTGGTGTATATCTGTATCCTGTGTGAGATACGTGGTGTATATCTGTGTCCTGTGTGAGATACGCAGTGTATATCTGTCTCCTGTGTGAGATACGTGGTGTATATCTGTCTCCTGTGTGAGCTATGTGGTGTATATCTGTATCCTGTGTGAGATACCTGGTGTGTATCTGTCTCCTGTGTGAGATACCTGGTGTATATCTGTCTCCTGTGTGAGATACGTGGTGTATATCTGTCTCCTGTGTGAGATACGTGGTGTATATCTGTCTCCTGTGTGAGATACGTGGTGTATATCTGTATCCTGTGTGAGATACGTGGTGTATATCTGTCTCCTGTGTGAGATACTGTACGTGGTGTATATCTGTCTCCTGTGTGAGATACGTGGTGTATATCTGTCTCCTGTGTGAGATACGTGGTGTATATCTGTCTCCTGTGTGAGATACGTGGTGTATATCTGTCTCCTGTGTGAGATACGTGGTGTATATCTGTCTCCTGTGTGAGATACGTGGTGTATATCTGTCTCCTGTGTGAGATACGTGGTGTATATCTGTCTCCTGTGTGAGATACGTGGTGTATATCTGTCTCCTGTGTGAGATACGCGGTGTATATCTGTCTCCTGTGTCAGATACGTGGTGTATATCTGTATCCTGTATGAGATACGTGGTGTATATCTGTCTCCTGTGTGAGATACGTGGTGTATATCTGTCTCCTGTGTGAGATACTGTACGTGGTGTATATCGGTCTCCTATGTCAGATACGTGGTGTATATCTGTATCCTGTGTGAGATACGTGGTGTATATCTGTCTCCTGTGTGAGATACGTGGTGTATATCTGTCTCCTGTGTGAGATACGTGGTGTATATCTGTCTCATGTGTGAGATACGTGGTGTATATCTGTCTCCTGTGTCAGATACGTGATGTATATCTATCTCCTGTGTCAGATACGTGGTGTATATCTGTCTCCTGTGTGAGATACGTGGTGTATATCTGTCTCCTGTGTGAGATACGTGGTGTATATCTGTCTCATGTGTGAGATACGTGGTGTATATCTGTCTCCTGTGTGAGATACGTGGTGTATATCTGTCTCATGTGTGAGATACGTGGTGTATATCTGTATCCTGTGTGAGATACGTGGTGTATATCTGTCTCCTGTGTGAGATACGTGGTGTATATCTGTCTCCTGTGTCAGATACGTGGTGTATATCTGTCTCCTGTGTGAGATACGTGGTTTATATCTGTATCCTGTGTGAGATACGTGGTGTATATCTGTATCCTGTGTGAGATACGTGGTGTATATCTGTCTCCTGTGTGAGATACGTGGTGTATATCTGTCACAATAGTGGTTGATTTATTGACTGTCGACTAATGATCCAAGGTGCGGACATCCCAGTACTTTGGGTAGTGATCAGGTATGGCATGGCTCCTTATACATGGCACGCTCCCTATGTGGCACTACCTGTGTGACAGGCTAGCGGTCCGGCCCTAAGTTGGACGCGGTAGAGGCCATGTTTGTGTTTGTTTGCTGCATTTTTGTCTGTGACGTTATTCAGATGATCCCCGCCTCGGACTCTGTAACATACAATACCTCCCAACTTTTAGTATTTTAGGATCGGGACGCGCGCGCCTGTGGAAAGGGGGCGTGGTCGGTGGAAAGGGGCAGGTTCTGTGGAAAGGGGGCGTTGTCTCGTGGGATGATGTGTCCTAAGGCCACGCCCCCAGTTTTCGCGGATCTGAGGCGCTGAGTAGACACTGTGCCCATGCACATAGCGTCTATTCTCTTCAGGCTGGGGGGGACTCCCAACTGCGGGACAATGTCGGCCCTGGGTGGGACGCCGTACATTCCCATAAATGGGACGTTCCCTCGGTAAACGGGACAGTTGGGAGGTATAAACATACCTCCTGACTTGTGAGTCCTGGAAGTCC
Organism: Crinia signifera; assembly: GCF_055691185.1. Taxonomy (NCBI): domain Eukaryota; kingdom Metazoa; phylum Chordata; class Amphibia; order Anura; family Myobatrachidae; genus Crinia; species Crinia signifera. The sequence goes on from NC_139223.1 coordinate 8,020,038, forward strand.
TGGAAAATGGGGGGGCGGGGGGGGGGGGGTTGCCTATACTCATTGTGCTCTACACCTCTGTTTTCATTGCTTTAGGAGCATGGACAGCAGCTCTCCAGCCCCTCTGTGACCGCGAATCGATGCTGTACTCATGCACACAGAGTCTATTCACCACTGCTCTGGCAATGGGGGACTCCCAAATCCCCCCCAACACACACACACACCCTGCGGGACCAAAAAAACGGGATGATCCCACGAAAATCAGGACAGTTGGGAGGTATGGTGTAAGGACTGAGGCGCCAGCTTTCAGGGTTGTGCCGTAGTATTGCCTTGTGTATACTTTGGGGTAAATGCCCAACGCAACCAATCAGGTTCTGTCTATGATTTTCTAGGATGCTACAGCAGCTTCTCATTCTGACTACCCCCCCCCCCCTTCCTCCCCCACCTCCTCCTCCGGCACATACTGACATTTTCAGCATTGCTCAGTATAATAAACAAGGTTGTTCCTGTAGCAGAAGCTTCCATTAGATCTGTGGGAGGAGAAGAGATTCCCGTCTGATATGGCATCACCAGATACTTAGAGTCTTATACAGGTCATACACACTGATTTCTGCAAATCCGGGGTGATCCACCAATCCGCAATCTGATTCGCCATTCCGTGGCCCAATGAAAACAGCTGGTTAAAACTCCCTGATCCTGTTCATTCTCTGTGGCAATCGGCGGCAGATGTTACAGCTCGTGCAGTTATCAATAACTGCCAGGATTATCGGCTATAATATAATTATTATATACCGGCTATTTAGGGAGGTGCAGCAAGCGCTCATCACTCAGACTATCTGGCACAAACGCTTCTGTTTTGGAGCTGGTCGTATATCACAGTGTATGCGACTCATTAATACACACATTTCTAGGCTTTTATATTCTGCATTTCCCCCTGAATACTTTTATAAAGTGCAATAAATCTTCCCCACTCTACGGACCTAATTCCGCATGGATCTGGAATGAGAGAATACGCAAATCATGCGATTCTCGGAGAACTGCGCCTGGATTACGTTTGCATTGTGCATGCGTGAGGTGAAATAGCGACTGAAAATACGCGTGAATCCTAAACGCGATGTAGCCGCAGTTTGACTGACAGGAAGACGGCGTTAGAGGGTGGAAACTTGGCAGTTTCTGGGTGTGTAAAAAAAAATGCTGGAATGCGCCGGTGTTTTTGTGGTGGGGTTGTGACATCGGCGATGACCACTTCCAGCCTGACTCGGATTAGTGGCAGCCTCAGACCAGCGCAGATCTGCACAGACGGCAACCTTTCCAGGATCTGTGTGTAGAGTTGCGGGTGGTTCGCCCTTCTGACTGTCAACCTTGCCACTGTTGACCTATTACTTGTGTCAACCTTCTTGTTCCCCTTGCAGTCAGCATTTTTCCCCAGGTGCCGCACTCTTTGTCTGGCGCACAATTCCCAATCGGCTCCTTCAGTTTATTTGTGCATTTGCTCTGTGTAGAATGAATAGAGGCCCTGGGGGCTGATTCTGGTTGAGTCGATAAGCTGCAAGCATCGCAGGTTATCGAGTGCCAAAGAATCATTTCTATGGGAACGCGCAGCATTTACATCGGGACATCCATGAAACGCTGAGCGTTCCCAGGGCCGACACCCGACCCTGCCGCTCACACCCCCGGCCCGCACCGCTCCATGCAAACGGCTCGGCGACTATGCAAGTCTCCCAAGCCGTTCGCCCACTGAACTTGCACATGTGCATAAACTATTTTGTGCATGTGCAGAAGAAAAACATCCGACCCCATTGCAGATTAGATTAGAATCACCCCCTGATCCAGGTATGATTGATATTGTACGGCTGCAACACATGTAGCAAAGCATCTTGTTTCTGCAGATGGGCACATTCCTATGTATTCAGCAAGGAATACCCTGATGGCCCACCAGGGGGCGCTCATTCCCACACACCCACATACCCCCTTTTCTTGGTTAAACTGATCCATCCGTAACTCTGTAATCTTTTAACGCTACAATGATTATTACATCATTGTAAAACTTCACTGTTCACAATTATATGTGAGATCCATTGCAAATGTCACAAGAGCAAAACATTAGGATAACTCCATGTAATATTATTATTATTATTATTATTATTATTATTATTATTATTATTATTATTATTATTATTATTATGTGTTACTACAATAAGGGGGATATGTACTAAGGTTTGGAGAGTGACAAAGTGGTGAGATATAAAGCTGGGCAGGGGGGGAAACAGCCATTGTGTATTCCAGAGACACTGACCAGGGGCCGCTTCTCGCTGTGCACTGTGTGTAATAAGTGTGTGAGAGCAGTGTAATTACACACACAGCACAACACACTGACCAGGGGCCGCGTCTCACTGTGCACTGTGTGTAATAAGTGTGTGAGAGCAGTGTAATTACACACACAGCACAACACACTGACCAGGTGCCGCGTCTCACTGTGCACTGTGTGTAATAAGTGTGTGGGAGCAGTGTCATTACACACACAGCACAACACACTGACCAGGGGCCGCGTCTCACTGTGCAATGTGTGTAATAAGTGTGTGGAAGCACTGTCATTACACACACAGCACAACACACTGACCAGGGGCCGCTTCTCACTGTGCACTGTGTGTAATAAGTGTGTGGGAGCAGTGTAATTACACACACAGCACAACACACTGACCAGGGGCCGCTTCTCGCTGTGCACTGTGTGTAATAAGTGTGTGGGAGCAGTGTCATTACACACACAGCACAACACACTGACCAGGGGCCGCGTTTCACTGTGCACTGTGTGTAAGAAGTGTGTGGGAGCAGTGTAATTACACACACAGCACAACACACTAACCGGGGCAGCGTCTCGCTGTGAACTGTGTGTAATAAGTGTGTAGGAGCAGTGTAATGACACACACAGCACAACACACTGACCAGGGGCCGCGTCTCACTGTGCACTGTGTGTAATAAGTGTGTGGGAGCAGTGTAATTACACAAACAGCACAACACACTGACCAGGGGCCACTTCTCGCTGTGCACTGTGTGTAATAAGTGTGTTGGAGCAGTGTAATTACACACACAGCACAACACACTGACCAGGGGCCGCGTCTCACTGTGCACTGTGTGTAATAAGTGTGTGGGAGCAGTGTAATTACACACACAGCACAACACACTGACCAGGGGCCGCTTCTCACTGTGCACTGTGTGTAATAAGTGTGTGGGAGCAGTGTCATTACACACACAGCACAACACACTGACCAAAGGCCGCTTCTCGCTGTGCACTGTGTGTAATAAGTGTGTGGGAGCAGTGTAATTACACAAACAGCACAACACACTGACCTGGGGTCGCTACTCGCTGTGCACTGTGTGTAATAAGTGTGTAAGAGCAGTGTAATTACACACACAGCACAACACACTGACCAGGGGCAGCTTCTCACTGTGCACTGTGTGTAATAAGTGTGTGGGAGCAGTGTAATTACACACACAGCACAACACACTGACCAGGGGCCGCTTCTCGCTGTGTACTGTGTGTAATAAGTGTGTGGGAGCAGTGTAATTACACAAACAGCACAACACACTGACCAGGGGCCACTTCTCGCTGTGCACTGTGTGTAATAAGTGTGTTGGAGCAGTGTAATTACACACACAGCACAACACACTGACCAGGGGCCGCTTCTCACTGTGCCCTGTGTGTAATAAGTGTGTAGGAGCAGTGTAATTACACACACAGCACAACACACTGACCAGGGGCCGCTTCTCGCTGTGCACTGTGTGTAATAAGTGTGTAGGAGCAGTGTAATTACACACACAGCACAACACGCTGACCAGGGGCCGCTTCTCACTGTGCACTGTGTGTAATAAGTGTGTGAGAGCAGTGTAATTACACACACAGCACAACACACTGACCAGGGGCCGCGTCTCACTGTGCACTGTGTGTAATAAGTGTGTGAGAGCAGTGTAATTACACACACAGCACAACACACTGACCAGGGCCGCTTCCCGCTGTGCACTGTGTGTAATAAGTGTGTAGGAGCAGTGTAATTACACACACAGCACAACACACTGACCGGGGCCGCGTCTTGCTGTGAACTGTGTGTAATAAGTGTGTGGGAGCAGTGTAATTACACACATAGCACACCACACTGACCAGGGGCCGCGTCTCACTGTGCACTGTGTGTAATAAGTGTGTGAGAGCAGTGTAATTACACACACAGCACAACACACTGACCAGGGGCCGCTACTCGCTGTGCACTGTGTGTAATAAGTGTGTGGGAGCAGTGTAATTACACACACAGCACAACACACTGACCAGGGGCAGCTTCTCACTGTGCACTGTGTGTAATAAGTGTGTGGGAGCAGTGTAATTACACACACAGCACAACACACTGACCAGGGCCGCTTCCCGCTGTGCACTGTGTGTAATAAGTGTGTAGGAGCAGTGTAATTACACACACAGCACAACACACTGACCGGGGCCGCGTCTCGCTGTGAACTGTGTGTAATAAGTGTGTGGGAGCAGTGTAATTACACACATAGCACACCACACTGACCAGGGGCCGCGTCTCACTGTGCACTGTGTGTAATAAGTGTGTGAGAGCAGTGTAATTACACACACAGCACAACACACTGACCAGGGGCCGCTACTCGCTGTGCACTGTGTGTAATAAGTGTGTAAGAGCAGTGTAATTACACACACAGCACAACACACTGACCAGGGGCCGCGTCTCGCTGTGCACTGTGTGTAAGAAGTGTGTGGGAGCAGTGTAATTACACACACAGCACAACACACTGACCGGGGCCGCGTCTCGCTGTGAACTGTGTGTAATAAGTGTGTAGAAGCAGTGTAATGACACACACAGCACAACACACTGACCAGGGGCCGCGTCTCACTGTGCACTGTGTGTAATAAGTGTATGGGAGCAGTGTAATTACACACACAGCACAACACACTGATTTCCTGCTCCTTGTTACATAATAATCACCCACTGGCAGAACCTTTGGCACATACACTAATACTGTAAACTCCTGTAATTGGCTGAGCCACTGACACAGCGCTTCCTGTATACAGATCATTTCTGGGAAATGGAGACAGAAAGTTACAGAGAGTAACAGGCTCCCTTCTACTTTCACTTTCATGTTCTTCATTCTCGGCCTCCTGAGCAGGGCCTGTCTGTACCCTGCACCTCACAGGTGAGTAGCTGTATGTCCTCTGTGTCACACAGGTGAGTACCTGTATGTCCTCTGGGTCACACAGGTGAGTAGCTGTATGTCATCTGTGTCACACAGGTGAGTACTGTAGCTGTATGTCATTTGTGTCACACAGGTGAGTGGCTGTATGTCATTTGTGTCACACAGGTGAGTACTGTAGCTGTATGTCATTTGTGTCACACAGGTGAGTGGCTGTATGTCATCTGTGTCACACAGGTGAGTAGCTGTATGTCCTCTGTGTCACACAGGTGAGTAGCTGTATGTCATCTGTGTCACACAGGTGAGTAGCTGTATGTCATCTGTGTCACACAGGTGAGTAGCTGTATGTCATCTGTGTCACGCAGGTGAGTAGCTGTATGTCCTCTGTGTCACACAGGTGAGTGGCTGTATGTACTCAGTGTCACACAGGTGAGTGGCTGTATGTACTCAGTGTCACACAGGTGAGTAGCTGTATGTCATCTGTGTCACACAGGTGAGTAGCTGCCTGTACTCAGTGTCACACAGGTGAGTGGCTGTATGTACTCAGTGTCACACAGGTGAGTAGCTGTATGTCCTCTGTGTCACACAGGTGAGTTGCTGTATGTCATCTGTGTCACACAGGTGAGTAGCTGTATGTCCTCTGTGTCACACAGGTGAGTTGCTGCCTGTCCTCTGTGTCACACAGGTGAGTAGCTGCATGTCCTCTGTGTCACATAGGTGAGTAGCTGTATGTCCTCTGTGTCACACAGGTGAGTAGCTGTATGTCATCTGTGTCACACAGGTGAGTAGCTGTATGTACTCTGTGTCACACAGGTGAGTAGCTGTATGTACTCTGTGTCACACAGGTGAGTAGCTGTATGTACTCTGTGTCACACAGGTGAGTAGCTGTATGTACTCTGTGTCACACAGGTGAGTAGCTGTATGTCCTCTGTGTCACACAGGTGAGTAGCTGCCTGTCCTCTGTGTCACATAGGTGAGTAGCTGTATGTCATCTGTGTCACACAGGTGAGTAGCTGTATGTCCTCTGTGTCACACAGGTGAGTTGCTGCCTGTCCTCTGTGTCACACAGGTGAGTAGCTGCATGTCCTCTGTGTCACATAGGTGAGTAGCTGTATGTCCTCTGTGTCACACAGGTGAGTAGCTGTATGTCATCTGTGTCACACAGGTGAGTAGCTGTATGTACTCTGTGTCACACAGGTGAGTAGCTGTATGTACTCTGTGTCACACAGGTGAGTAGCTGTATGTACTCTGTGTCACACAGGTGAGTAGCTGTATGTACTCTGTGTCACACAGGTGAGTAGCTGTATGTCCTCTGTGTCACACAGGTGAGTAGCTGCCTGTCCTCTGTGTCACATAGGTGAGTAGCTGTATGTCATCTGTGTCACACAGGTGAGTAGCTGTATGTCATCTGTGTCACACAGGTGAGTAGCTGCATGTCCTCTGTGTCACACAGGTGAGTAGCTGTATGTCCTCTGTGTCACACAGGTGAGTAGCTGTATGTCATCTGTGTCACACAGGTGAGTAGCTGTATGTCATCTGTGTCACACAGGTGAGTAGCTGTATGTCATCTGTGTCACGCAGGTGAGTAGCTGTATGTCCTCTGTGTCACACAGGTGAGTGGCTGTATGTACTCAGTGTCACACAGGTGAGTGGCTGTATGTACTCAGTGTCACACAGGTGAGTAGCTGTATGTCATCTGTGTCACACAGGTGAGTAGCTGCCTGTACTCAGTGTCACACAGGTGAGTGGCTGTATGTACTCAGTGTCACACAGGTGAGTAGCTGTATGTCCTCTGTGTCACACAGGTGAGTTGCTGTATGTCATCTGTGTCACACAGGTGAGTAGCTGTATGTCCTCTGTGTCACACAGGTGAGTTGCTGCCTGTCCTCTGTGTCACACAGGTGAGTAGCTGCATGTCCTCTGTGTCACATAGGTGAGTAGCTGTATGTCCTCTGTGTCACACAGGTGAGTAGCTGTATGTCATCTGTGTCACACAGGTGAGTAGCTGTATGTACTCTGTGTCACACAGGTGAGTAGCTGTATGTACTCTGTGTCACACAGGTGAGTAGCTGTATGTACTCTGTGTCACACAGGTGAGTAGCTGTATGTACTCTGTGTCACACAGGTGAGTAGCTGTATGTCCTCTGTGTCACACAGGTGAGTAGCTGCCTGTCCTCTGTGTCACATAGGTGAGTAGCTGTATGTCATCTGTGTCACACAGGTGAGTAGCTGTATGTCCTCTGTGTCACACAGGTGAGTAGCTGTATGTCCTCTGTGTCACACAGGTGAGTGGCTGTATGTACTCAGTGTCACACAGGTGAGTAGCTGTATGTCATCTGTGTCACACAGGTGAGTAGCTGCCTGTACTCAGTGTCACACAGGTGAGTGGCTGTATGTACTCAGTGTCACACAGGTGAGTAGCTGTATGTCCTCTGTGTCACACAGGTGAGTTGCTGTATGTCATCTGTGTCACACAGGTGAGTAGCTGTATGTCCTCTGTGTCACACAGGTGAGTTGCTGCCTGTCCTCTGTGTCACACAGGTGAGTAGCTGCATGTCCTCTGTGTCACATAGGTGAGTAGCTGTACTGTATGTCATCTGTGTCACACAGGTGAGTAGCTGTATGTACTCTGTGTCACACAGGTGAGTAGCTGCATGTCCTCTGTGTCACACAGGTGAGTAGCTGTATGTCCTCTGTGTCACACAGGTGGGCAGCTGTATGTACTCTGTGTCACACAGGTGAGTAGCTGTACTGTATGTCCTCTGTGTCACATAGGTGAGTAGCTGTATGTCATCTGTGTCACACAGGTGAGTAGCTGTATGTCCTCTGTGTCACACAGGTGAGTTGCTGCCTGTCCTCTGTGTCACACAGGTGAGTAGCTTCCTATGTCCTCTGTGTCACACAGGTGAGTAGCTGTCTGTCCTCTGTGTCACACAGGTGAGTAGCTGCATGTCCTCTGTGTCACACAGGTGAGTTGCTGCCTGTCCTCTGTGTCACACAGGTGAGTAGCTGTATGTAATCTGTGTCACACAGGTGAGTAGCTGTCGTGTATGTCCTCTGTGTCACACAGGTAAGTTGCTGTATGTCCTCTGTGTCACACAGGTGAGTAGCTGTATGTACTCTGTGTCACACAGGTGAGTAGCTGCCTATGTCCTCTGTGTCACACAGGTGAGTAGCTGTATGTCCTCTGTGTCACACAGGTGAGTAGCTGTATGTCCTCTGTGTCACACAGGTGAGTAGCTGTATGTCCTCTGTGTCACACAGGTGAGTAGCTGTATGTACTCTGTGTCACACAGGTGAGTAGCTGCCGGTCCTCTGTGTCACACAGGTGAGTAGCTGTATGTACTCTGTGTCACACAGGTGAGTAGCTGCCTATGTCCTCTGTGTCACACAGGTGAGTAGCTGCCTGTCCTCTGTGTCACACAGGTAAGTAGCTGCCTGTATGTCCTCTGTGTCACACAGGTGAGTAGCTGCCTGTCCTCTGTGTCACACAGGTGAGTAGCTGCCTGTATGCCTCTGTGTCACACAGGTGAGTGGCTGTATGTACTCTGTGTCACACAGGTGAGTAGCTGTATGTCATCTGTGTCACACAGGTGAGTAGCTGTACTGTATGTCCACACCCAGCCAGTGTGTGTCAGATGTACCCAGCCAATGTTATCAGCTGTGTGTGTGTCCGATGGATCCTGCCAATGTGATCAGCTGTGTGTGTGTCCAATGGACCCAGCCAATGTGATCAGCTGTGTGCGTGTTTGATGGACTCGGCCAGTGTGATCAGCTGTGTGCGTGTTTGATGGACTCGGCCAGTGTGATCAGCTGTGTGTCCGATGGACCTGGCCAGTGTGAACAGCTGTGTGCGTCCGATGGACCCGGCTAGTGTGATCAGCTGTGTGTCTGAGGGATCCGGCTAGTGCAATCAGCTGTGTGTGTCTGATGGACCCGGCCAGTGTGATCAGCTTTGTGTGGGTCCGATGGACCCGGCCAGTGTGATCAGTTGTGTGTGTCTGAGGGACCCGGCCGGTGTTATCAGCTGTATGTGTCAGACAGAGCCGGCCAGTGTGATCAGCTGTGTGTGTCTGATGAACCCGGACAGTGTGATTAGCTGTGTGTTTCCGATGGACCCGGCCGGTGTGATCAGCTGTTTGTGTGTGTCTGATGGACCCGACCAGTGTAATCAGCTGTGTGTGTGTCTGATGGACCCGGCCAGTGTGATCAGCTGTGTGTGTCTGATGGACCCCGCCAGTGTGATCAGCTGTGTGTGTCTGATGGACCCCGCCAGTGTGATCAGCTGTTTGTGTGTGTCTGATGGACCCGGCCAGTGTGATCAGCTGTATGTCAGATGGACCCAGCCAGTGTAATCAGCTGTGTGTGTCCGATAGACCCGGCCAGTGTGATCAGCTGTGTGTGTCCGATGGATTTGGCCAGTGTGATCAGCTGTGTGTGTCTGATGGACCCGGCCAGTGTGATCAGCTGTGTGTGTGTCCGATGGACACGGCCAGTGTGATCAGCTGTGTGTGTCTGACGGACCCGGCCAGTGTAATCAGCTGTGTGTGTGTCTGATGGACCCAGCCTGTGTGATCAGCTGTGTGTGTCTGATGGACCCGGCCAGTGTGATCAGCTATGTGTGTGATGGTCCCAGCCAGTGTGATCAGCTGTGTGTGTGTGTGTGATGGTCCCAGCCAGTGTGATCAGCTGTGTGTGTCTGATGGACCCGGCCAGTGTGATCAGCTGTGTGTGTATAATGGACCCGGCCAGTGTGATCAGCTGTGTGTCTGATGGACCCGGCCAGTGTGATCAGCTGTGTGTGTGTCTGATGGACCCGGCCAGTGTGATCAGCTGTGTGTGTCTGATGGACCCGGCCAGTGTGATCAGCTGTGTGTGTGTCTGATGGACCCGGCCAGTGTGATCAGCTGTGTGTGTGTCTGATGGACCCGGCCAGTGTGATCAGCTGTGTGTGTGTCTGATCGACCCGGCCAGTGTGATCAGCTGTGTGTGTATGATAGACCCGGCCAGTGTGATCAGCTGTGTGTGTGTCTGATAGACCCGGCCAGTGTGATCAGCTGTGTGTGTCTGATAGACCCGGCCAGTGTGATCAGCTGTGTGTGTGTGTGTCTGATGGACCCGGCCAGTGTGATCAGCTGTGTGTGTCTGATGGACCCGACCAGTGTGATCAGCTGTGTGTGTCTGATGGACCCGACCAGTGTGATCAGCTGTGTGTGTGTGTGTATGATGGACCCGGCCAGTGTGATCAGCTGTGTGTGTGTGTGTGTATGATGGACCCGGCCAGTGTGATCAGCTGTGTGTGTGTCTGATGGACCCAGCCAGTGTGATCAGCTGTGTGTGTATGATGGACCCGGCCAGTGTGATCAGCTGTGTGTGTATGATGGACCCGGCCAGTGTGATCAGCTGTGTGTGTGTCTGATGGACCCGGCCAGTGTGATCAGCTGTGTGTGTGTCTGATGGACCCGGCCAGTGTGATCAGCAGTGTGTGTGTCTGATAGACCCGGCCAGTGTGATCAGCTGTGTGTGTCTGAAGGACCCGGCCAGTGTGATCAGCTGTGTGTGTGATGGACCCAGTCACTGTGATCAGCTGTGTGTGTCTGATGGACCCGGCCAGTGTGATCAGCTGTGTGTGTGTCTGATGGACCCGGACAGTTGGATCAGCTGTGTGTGTGTCTGATGGACCTGGCCAGTGTGATCAGCTGTGTGTGTCTGATGGACCCGGCCAGTGTGATCAGCTGTGTGTGTATGATGGACCCGGCCAGTGTGACCAGCTGTGTGTGTCCGATGGACCTTGCTAGTGTGATCAGCTGTGTGTGTCTGATAGACCCGGCCAGTGTGATCAGCTGTGTGTGTGTCTGATGGACCCGGCCAGTGTGATCAGCTGTGTGTGTCTGATGGACCCGGCCAGTGTGATCAGCTGTGTGTGTTTGATGGACCCGGCCAGTGTGATCAGCTGTGTGTGTGTCTGATAGACCAGGCCAGTGTGATTAGCTGTGTGTGTCCGATAGACCCGGGCAAGGGGGATCAGCTTTGTGTGTGTCTGATGGACCCGGACAGTTGGATCAGCTGTGTGTGTGTCTGATGGACCCGACCAGTGTGATCAGCTGTGTGTGTCTGATGGACCCGGCCAGTGTGATCAGCTGTGTGTGTCTGATGGACCTGGCCAGTGTGATCAGCTGTGTGTGTGTGTGTATGATGGACCCGGCCAGTGTGATCAGCTGTGTGTGTGTGTATGATGGACCCGGCCAGTGTGATCAGCTGTGTGTGTGTATGATGGACCCAGCCAGTGTGATCATCTGTGTGTGTATGATGGACCCGGCCAGTGTGATTAGCTGTGTGTGTGTATGATAGACCCGGCCAGTGTGATCAGCTATGTGTGTGTCTGATGGACCCGGCCAGTGTGATCATCTGTGTGTGTATGATGGACCCGGCCAGTGTGATCAGCTGTGTGTGTGTGTATGATGGACCCGGCCAGTGTGATCAGCTGTGTGTTTGTGTATGATGGACCCAGACAGTTGGATCAGCTGTGTGTGTCTGATGGACCTGGCCAGGGTGATTAGCTGTGTGCGTGTCTGATAGACCCGGCCAGTGTGATCAGCTGTGTGTGTCTGATGGACCCGGCCAGTGTGATCAGCTGTGTGTGTGTCTGATAGACCTGGCCAGTGTGATCAGCTGTGTGTGTGTCTGATGGACCCGGCCAGTGTGATCAGCTGTGTGTGTGATGGACCCGGCCAGTGTGATCAGCTGTGTGTTACTGATGGACCCGGCCAGTGTGATCAGCTGTGTGTGTCTGATGGACCCGGCCAGTGTGATCAGCTGTGTGTGTGTCTGATAGACCCGGCCAGTGTGATCAGCTGTGTGTGTGTCTGATGGACCCGGCCAGTGTGATCAGCTGTGTGTGTGTCTGATGGACCCGGCCAGTGTGATCAGCTGTGTGTGTATGATGGACCCGGCCAGTGTGATCAGCTGTGTGTGTGTCTGATGGACCCGGCCAGTGTGATCAGCTGTGTGTGTGTCTGATAGACCCGGCCAGTGTGATCAGCTGTGTGTGTGTGTGTCTGATGGACCCGGCCAGTGTGATCAGCTGTGTGTGTCTGATGGACCCCGCCAGTGTGATCAGCTGTTTGTGTGTGTCTGATGGACCCGGCCAGTGTGATCAGCTGTATGTCAGATGGACCCAGCCAGTGTAATCAGCTGTGTGTGTCCGATAGACCCGGCCAGTGTGATCAGCTGTGTGTGTCCGATGGATTCGGCCAGTGTGATCAGCTGTGTGTGTCCGATAGACCCGGCCAGTGTGATCAGCTGTGTGTGTGTCCGATGGACACGGCCAGTGTGATCAGCTGTGTGTGTCTGACGGACCCGGCCAGTGTAATCAGCTGTGTGTGTGTCTGATGGACCCGGCCTGTGTGATCAGCTGTGTGTGTCTGATGGACCCGGCCAGTGTGATCAGCTATGTGTGTGATGGTCCCAGCCAGTGTGATCAGCTGTGTGTGTGTGTGTGTGTGATGGTCCCAGCCAGTGTGATCAGCTGTGTGTGTCTGATGGACCCGGCCAGTGTGATCAGCTGTGTGTGTATAATGGACTCGGCCTGTGTGATCAGCTGTGTGTGCCTGATGACCGGCCAGTAAGATCAGCTGTGTGTGTGTCTGATGGACCCGGCCAGTGTGATCAGCTGTGTGTGTCTGATGGACCCGGCCAGTGTGATCAGCTGTGTGTGTGTCTGATGGACCCGGCCAGTGTGATCAGCTGTGTGTGTGTCTGATGGACCCGGCCAGTGTGATCAGCTGTGTGTGTGTCTGATCGACCCGGCCAGTGTGATCAGCTGTGTGTATGATAGACCCGGCCAGTGTGATCAGCTGTGTGTGTGTCTGATGGACCCGGCCAGTGTGATCAGCTGTGTGTGTCTGATAGACCCGGCCAGTGTGATCAGCTGTGTGTGTGTGTGTCTGATGGACCCGGCCAGTGTGATCAGCTGTGTGTGTCTGATGGACCCGACCAGTGTGATCAGCTGTGTGTGTCTGATGGACCCGACCAGTGTGATCAGCTGTGTGTGTGTGTGTATGATGGACCCGGCCAGTGTGATCAGCTGTGTGTGTGTGTGTGTATGATGGACCCGGCCAGTGTGATCAGCTGTGTGTGTGTCTGATGGACCCAGCCAGTGTGATCAGCTGTGTGTGTATGATGGACCCGGCCAGTGTGATCAGCGGTGTGTGTATGATGGACCCGGCCAGTGTGATCAGCTGTGTGTGTGTCTGATGGACCCGGCCAGTGTGATCAGCTGTGTGTGTGTCTGATGGACCCGGCCAGTGTGATCAGCAGTGTGTGTGTCTGATAGACCCGGCCAGTGTGATCAGCTGTGTGTGTCTGAAGTACCCGGCCTGTGTGATCAGCTGTGTGTGTGATGGACCCAGTCACTGTGATCAGCTGTGTGTGTCTGATGGACCCGGCCAGTGTGATCAGCTGTGTGTGTGTCTGATGGACCCGGACAGTTGGATCAGCTGTGTGTGTGTCTGATGGACCTGGCCAGTGTGATCAGCTGTGTGTGTCTGATGGACCCGGCCAGTGTGATCAGCTGTGTGTGTATGATGGACCCGGCCAGTGTGACCAGCTGTGTGTGTCCGATGGACCTTGCTAGTGTGATCAGCTGTGTGTGTCTGATAGACCCGGCCAGTGTGATCAGCTGTGTGTGTGTCTGATGGACCCGGCCAGTGTGATCAGCTGTGTGTGTCTGATGGACCCGGCCAGTGTGATCAGCTGTGTGTGTCTGATGGACCCGGCCAGTGTGATCAGCTGTGTGTGTGTCTGATAGACCAGGCCAGTGTGATTAGCTGTGTGTGTCCGATAGACCCGGGCAAGGGGGATCAGCTTTGTGTGTGTCTGATGGACCCGGACAGTTGGATCAGCTGTGTGTGTGTCTGATGGACCCGACCAGTGTGATCAGCTGTGTGTGTCTGATGGACCCGGCCAGTGTGATCAGCTGTGTGTGTCTGATGGACCTGGCCAGTGTGATCAGCTGTGTGTGTGTGTGTATGATGGACCCGGCCAGTGTGATCAGCTGTGTGTGTGTGTATGATGGACCCGGCCAGTGTGATCAGCTGTGTGTGTGTATGATGGACCCAGCCAGTGTGATCATCTGTGTGTGTATGATGGACCCGGCCAGTGTGATTAGCTGTGTGTGTGTATGATAGACCCGGCCAGTGTGATCAGCTATGTGTGTGTCTGATGGACCCGGCCAGTGTGATCATCTGTGTGTGTATGATGGACCCGGCCAGTGTGATCAGCTGTGTGTGTGTGTATGATGGACCCGGCCAGTGTGATCAGCTGTGTGTTTGTGTACGATGGACCCGGTCAGTGTGATCAGCTGTGTGTGTGTCTGATGGACCTGGCCAGGGTGATTAGCTGTGTGCATGTCTGATAGACCCGGCCAGTGTGATCAGCTGTGTGTGTCTGATGGACCCGGCCAGTGTGATCAGCTGTGTGTGTGTCTGATAGACCTGGCCAGTGTGATCAGCTGTGTGTGTGTCTGATGGACCCGGCCAGTGTGATCAGCTGTGTGTGTGATGGACCCGGCCAGTGTGATCAGCTGTGTGTTACTGATGGACCCGGCCAGTGTGATCAGCTGTGTGTGTCTGATGGACCCGGCCAGTGTGATCAGCTGTGTGTGTGTCTGATAGACCCGGCCAGTGTGATCAGCTGTGTGTGTGTCTGATGGACCCGGCCAGTGTGATCAGCTGTGTGTGTGTCTGATGGACCCGGCCAGTGTGATCAGCTGTGTGTGTCTGATGGACCCGGCCAGTGTGATCAGCTGTGTGTGTGTCTGATGGACCCAGCCAGTGTGATCAGCTGTGTGTGTCTGATGGACCCGGCCAGTGTGATCAGCTGTGTGTGTGTCTGATAGACCTGGCCAGTGTGATCAGCTGTGTGTGTGTCTGATGGACCTGGCCAGTGTGATCAGCTGTGTGTGTGATGGACCCGGCCAGTGTGATCAGCTGTGTGTTACTGATGGACCCGGCCAGTGTGATCAGCTGTGTGTGTCTGATGGACCCGGCCAGTGTGATCAGCTGTGTGTGTGTCTGATAGACCCGGCCAGTGTGATCAGCTGTGTGTGTGTCTGATGGACCCGGCCAGTGTGATCAGCTGTGTGTGTGTCTGATGGACCCGGCCAGTGTGATCAGCTGTGTGTGTCTGATGGACCCGGCCAGTGTGATCAGCTGTGTGTGTGTCTGATGGACCCAGCCAGTGTGATCAGCTGTGTGTGTCTGAAAAAAATCATTCTCATCTCCCCAGGGTCTGGTGATCGTTGCTTCGTTGAGGGCTGCCGGTATCTGGGGACTCTACTGCTCCGTGAATCCCAATGCAGTAAACTGATGCTGCAAAGTGGCAGCTCACTTTACAGCACTGGATGTCACAGAAGAAGCAAGCCCCAAAAAGCTGCTGTGCTGCAGGAGTCAATCCCAGGGGGATGAGTATGATCTGAGATTCTGTCAGTCCACCAGCTCGCCATAGCTGTACACCTGGCGAGTGCTGGGGACGGGGGCGCGTGAATGTCTCATGTGTTCACACATCCCATTGCTGAGAATGGGGCACACAAGTGTCTCGTGCACACGCACCCCATTCTGGCAGGTGGCGCACAGAGCAGCTCCATCCTTATAGCTAAGCACTGTCATTATGTGGTGTACACAGCAGCCTTTACTCCGTAGTCCAGTGCTTAGGTTGGTTATCATACAGTATATAACCCATATATTTATGTATTACAGGTATTGTTGGTGTGCAGGCACTGACTCCTGACTACTCCCCCCAACCTGTAGTCATCATTATGGTGCCTAAGCTGGATGTGACAGTGACCACCAGGGCTGCAGAAGAGAACGTGCTTTGGTTGTTAAATCATTTGCGGTCACATCCATACCATGGATTATTGGGGAAAATCACCTATCTGCCCATAACCAATAACAACCAGAATGAATGGAGATCCAAAATAGAAAATCATTCCTTCGCCATCCTCTACCACACCCGATGCCAGGGTCGGATAAATATCACTGATGTCACAGACTCTTTGTATGACCGGGAGCTCCAGGAACTGCACAATGTGCTAGGTAATGGGATCTGATGGGGGAGTTATATCCTACATCTCCAAGGTGCTAGGTAACATGTGAAGGGATCTGATGGGAAGAGTTATATCCGACATCTCCGAGGTGCTAGGTAACATGTGAAGAGATCTGATGGGAAGAGTTACAGTAGGAGCAAGTTTCATCTTTGCTCCTTTGTTCATGGCTAGCCATGGCCAAAGGAGCAAAGATTAAACTTGCTCCTACTCTATATCCTACATCTCTGGGCTGTTAGGTAAATTGATGGGAGCTGATGGGAAGAGTTATGTCCTACATCTCCGAGGTGCTAGGTAACATGTGATGGGATGTGCTGGGGGAGTTATATCCTACATCTCCAAGGTGTTAGGTAACGTGATGGGAGCTGATGGGAAGAGTTATCTCCTACATCTCCGAGGTACTAGGTAATGGGAGCTGATGGGAAGAGTTATCTCCTACATCTCCGAGGTGTTAGGTAATGTGTGATGGGAGCTAATGGAAGTGTTATATCCTACATCTCCGAGGTGCTAGGTAACATGTGGTGGGAACTGCTGGGGGAGTTAAATCCTACATCTTCGAGGCGTTAGGTAACGTGATGGGATCTGATGGGAAGAGTTATATCCTACATCTCCGAGGTGCTAGGTAACATGTGAAGGGATCTGCTAGCCCTCATCTCCGAGGTGCTAGCTAATGTTTGGTTGGAACTGCTGGAGGGAGTTATATTCCTCATCTCCGAGGTGCTAGGTAATGTGTGATGGGAACTGCCGGGGGGAGTAATATCCCTCATCTCCGAGGTGCTAGGTAATGTGTGATGGGAACTGCCGGGGGGAGTAATATCCCTCCTCTCTGAGGTGCTAGGTAATGTGTGATGGGAATTGCTGGGGGGAGTTATATCCCTCATCTCCGAGGTGCTAGGTAACCTGTGATGAGAGCTGCTGGGGGGAGTTATATTCCTCATCTCCGTGGTGCTAGGTAACTTGTGATGGGGTCTACTGGGGGGAGTTATATTCCTCATCTCTGAGGTGCTAGGTAACTTGTGATGAGAGCTGATGGGGGGAGTTATATTCCTCATCTCCGAGGTGCTAGGTAACGTGTGATGGGAGCTGATGGGGGGAGTTATATCCCTCATCTCCGAGGTGCTGTCACACCATTACACAGGGCTGTAATGACTGAACAGCCTCTGACCACGCCCACACAATTTCCACCCTGTCCAGCAATCCTCCAGTCTCCTGCACCCAAAGATTTCACCTTTAGCAGCCGCCTTTCCAGGGTGAATTAGGTCCACCCCATACTCAAGATGCCCCCAGGTCTTCCACAAAGACAAAGTGACTGTTGGATGCTGGGCAGGAGAAATTATTCCCTGTGGTAAGTGCTCAGAAACCCACAGTCTGAAAGTGCCACGGTGCACCAGGTTTGTTACTAAAGTAATCCCAAGGCAGAGTGCAACAATGCAAAAGGTGGAATAAGCAACCAAATAGAACACTGTTTATAATGACAGAAGCAACAATGCATATGATGTTATAAGCAACTAAATAACAGATGCAACAATGCATATGATGTTATAAGCAACTAATAACAGAAGCAGCAATGCATAAGATATAATCAAAGAAACAATTTACTGTTTGTAAGAACAAATGCAACAATGCATAAGGTGTTCTAAATAACCGAGGCAAAAGGTTGTTTGCAAGCACAAGTACAGCAATGCATAAGATGTTATAATCCTTCCTGGACAATGGGAGTCCCTGCTTGTACCTGGCATTAGCATTGCCAGGCAACCAATGGCATGGAGCGCCTGGCATCGGCTTGTTGCTAGGAGCCGAGCGGGGACCAGCAGCACCTGCGCCCGGAGTCTGCCTGTTGCTAGGCAACAGCCGGGATGCGTGCCTGACAGGTGCTAGGTAATGTGTGATGGGAACTGCTGGGGTGGGAGTTATATCCCTCATCTCCGAGGTGCAATATCCGCCTGCTTATGGCTATTAATGTAACAATATCGTGTTTTCATTTTGAGGACGAGACAATGTGATAGTCACGGTGGACGACCTGCTCAGGAGCGATGAGGAAGAGAGAGAACGGATTCTAATATCTCAGCCCAGCATCTCCCGGTGGGCCAGTCACCTCCTGCTCTTCACTGGCAATGAGAAGAACCCAATGCCACAACACAAACAGCAGGTCCTTCTACGCAGCTTACAGACTGGTAATTATACGATATATGACTCCTCGTCCCTCATCCATACAGTACAAAACCTCAATCCACTATAGCAAATATTCAGCACCTAATAAGTAATAAGGTCCGAGTTTTCCAAGGTTCAGGATTTCGTCCGAGAATGGACATATTTTTAAAGCGTCAATCCTTTGCAACCAACCTGTTTTTGCCTTGTAAATGATTGCAGTGTACACAGACATTCTCTGACGGAATCCCGAACCTCAGCAAACTCGGACCCTATTACATCTATTCCCAAGTCATCATTATGTTGGAGCATCATGTAGATTAAGGCTCAGCCTTCCCTAACCTGTATCTCCTCATCTTCCAGCACAAATGAAGAATCAGAAGTACAACGTATGGGTATGCAAGACAGAAAGTACATGTGCTTCAATTATGTTATTGTACAATTTACCCGGTAATCTGTTGGCAGGGTGTCCATCAAGGCTCAGACATTCCACAGCTTATTAACCAATCAGCAAACCATAGCACACATCATAGTAGGTTATTTATCTTTGCCCTTTGCAATGAAAATACAAAGGGGAACATAATATAATACTATATTTTCCTGTCAATGGGGGTTATTCAGACCTGATCACTGCTCTGTTAAATTGCCCTGCGATCAGGTACTGTATATGCTGCCCAGCCACAGGTAAAACCGCCCTATGTGTGCAGTCTGTGTGTAGCCCAGGACTTACTCAGCAGCTGTGATAGAATCAGGCTGATCGGGGGTGGAGCTGACATCACATGACTTCCCCTCATACACCTGGCCACGCCTGCGTATTCCCTGACACTCCCAGATAACAGCCGCTCACCATGTAATGATTCCCCAGTGTGTGCAGTGTGTGCGTAGCCCAGGACTTACTCCGCGGCTGTGATAGAATCAGGCTGATCGGGGGCGGAGCTGATGTCACATGAGTTCCCCTCACATACCTGGCCACGCCTACCTGACACTCCCAGATAACAGCCGCTCACCATATAATGATTCCCCAGTGTGTGCAGTCTGTGCGTAGCCCAGGACTTACTCAGCAGCTGTGATAGAATCAGGATGATCGGGGGGCGGAGCTGACGTCACATGACTTCCCCTCATACACCTGGCCATGCCTGTGTATTACCTGAGGCTCCCAGATAACAGCCGCTCACCATGTAATGATTCCCCAGTGTGTGCAGTGTGTGTGTAGCCCAGGACTTACTCAGCAGCTGTGATAGAATCAGGATGATCGGGGGGCGGAGCTGACGTCACATGACTTCCCCTCATACACCTGGCCATGCCTGTGTATTACCTGAGGCTCCCAGATAACAGCCGCTCACCATGTAATGATTCCCCAGTGTGTGCAGTGTGTGTGTAGCCCAGGACTTACTCAGCAGCTGTGATAGAATCAGGATGATCGGGGGGCGGAGCTGACGTCACATGACTTCCCCTCATACACCTGGGCACGCCTGCGTATTACCTGACACTCCCAGATAACAGCCGCTCACCATGTAATGATTCCCCAGTGTGTGCAGTGTGTGCGTAGCCCAGGACTTACTCAGCGGCTGTGATAGAATCAGGCTGATTGGGGGCGGAGCTGACATCACATGACTTCCCCTCACACACCTGGCCACGCCTGTGTATTACCTGACACTCCCAGATAACAGCCGCTCACCATGTAATGATTCCCCAGTGTGTGCAGTGTGTGCGTAGCCCAGGACTTACTCAGCGGCTGTGATAGAATCAGGCTGATCGGGGGCGGAGCTGACATCACATGACTTCCCCTCACACACCTGGCCACGCCTGCGTATTACCTGACACTCCCAGATAACAGCCGCTCACCATGTAATGATTCCCCAGTGTGTGCAGTGTGTGTGTAGCCCAGGACTTACTCAGCGGCTGTGATAGAATCAGGCTGATCGGGGGCGGAGCTTACATCACATGACTTTCCCTCACACACCTGCATTATCCCTGACACTCCCATAAAACGTCTGGTTATCACACTCAAACACCGGCTTCCTGTTAATCCACTTGTGCATGGTCAGTGATTAAAAAATTAGCAAAGTTTTATCGCAGGATGGCCTGGCACATGCTTACTGCGAGTCATACATATGTGCAGTCTATCAATAATCACCCGGCCGTGCAATCAGGTCTGAATAACCCCCAATATTCACGCCTCAATGTCTCAGCAATTCTGCTGTTTCCCATTCAGTAGACTGCCCTTGTCTTATTTCTCTGCCCATTACAGTCTCCTCCCATACTGGTCTGATAAAATATATTGATGCAGTTGCAATCGCTATGGCGATTTTATCCGTGTTAATGGCTGCAGAAATATGAAGATGTCACTTCCAGCCTTCTCGCTCGCCATGCAATGTGCCCGCCTGGAGATACCCAGTTTCAGTGGCCATGGAAGGGGTAACTCCGCCAGCATGGGGTCTCCTACTTCTCTCCAGATAAACCTCTGGGGCTTTGCCTGAGAACGCAGCCGCTCATACTGACACGTCCGCGACTTTGTATTACATGAGGTCATCACCGAGTGCCCGTGGTATTTTACCACTGATACTAATGGCAGCCACCCCACTACACAATAGCACAGAGTGGCATCTGCAGTAGCAAATAATCGCTTAACTGCTCAAACATTGGCGCTGCGCTCATCTCGCTAACATCAGTATTGTGTCATAACTACAATGTGATGTCATTCCCTTTTAGGTAACCGTTGCCGTGAGCACGTTTGGAGCAATGGTTGTGTATGCGCTTTTCAGAAGATTCTACCCGAGAAAAAGACTTTTCTAGATGTCACTTGTACTGCAACACGGAGTGCCACCGCTGTTCCGGTGCAACGTTGCAACATGATCCAGTGCAACATGTGTGATTTAGGTGAAGCTTATAATGCCATGTACACATTAGTCTGTCTTGTGTCACCGTGCCATAGAGGCGGATATGAAATCATTGTGAGGCTGTGGTTATAGGAGGGCAATGGAATTAAGAAACGATAATCATCTGCTAAATTACACTGACTCCTCTCCACCATTTCCAGATAACGTCATTGGCAATAACTAGGAAAAGCAGACACAGATTGCTAACACACTGTGCAGATGTCTGATACTGAAGCTGAGGGTGTGGGAGCAGCGTTTGTAGAACTGCAGATGAGATGATTGGTTAATGTATAGTCTGATGAATAAAATGATTTCCCGTTAATAAGATGTGTGTCAGGGACAGCCTATTTCCACATGAGGGTAATGCAGAAGATCCAGTTCAGGTTTTAGAGCAGCAGCAGGAAAATTAGACCCAGTCCAGGTTTCCTAAACTCATGTGATTAAGGTCTGGCTGATTAGCAGCACCTGTGGCTTCCTGTTACATGTGTGTCCAGGGCAGGATGTCATTGCTCCCAATGCTGACAAGCGGCTGGGTGATAGGCCGGTAATGTAATAGTATGCTAGGTGCTATGGAGTATACCATGTGTGCGAATCCTGTGGAAACCCTGCGATGCTGTGACCTACTTGCTGCCACGCTGTTAATCTGGGATGCTGTACGCTGTTTACCTGCACAAATAAAGACCCAGACTT
Source organism: Crinia signifera (assembly GCF_055691185.1). NCBI lineage: Eukaryota > Metazoa > Chordata > Amphibia > Anura > Myobatrachidae > Crinia > Crinia signifera. Next base: position 8,042,031 of record NC_139223.1, read on the forward strand.
CATCTCTATCCAGCGACGTGATTCCTTGTCACAGATGATAATGATGTTCATAATAATAATAATAATAATAATAATAATAATAATAATAATTACATAATAATATAAATAAATGGATTTTAGTGTTGATTCAACGGGTATGGATCATTGAATACACAGCAACTAGGTCGACACCACAAGGTCAACATGCAGGAAGGTCGACATGGGTTAAGTCGACAGAGTCATTAGGTCGACACAAGCATTAGGTCAAAATAGGGAAGGTCCCCAGTCAAAAGGTCGATGTGTTTTTTTTATTTATTTTTTGTCCCGGATGTCGACACAGACACTGAAACGTAGCACCGCGTCCCCTCGCATGGCCTGCTATGCTCAGCACACTATTTTATTCTCCCGTCACGTCCTAGTCAATGGTCGTACATGAAATACCGCCTGTCGGCACATGTTGACTCAAAAAAAAAACTGAAAAACCACATGTTGACCTTTTGAGTGTCCTTCCCCATGTTGGCCTAATGCTTGTCAGCCTAATGACGTGTCCCATGTCGACCTTTAATCATGTCGACCTTCCTGCATGTCGAACCTTCAGTCATGGTGACCTTCATGCATGTCGACCTAGTGGGGTCGACCTACTGCTTGGAGACCTAGTGACCGTATCTTCTGGGTTGTAATTGTAGACGATTTTGTTACAATTTTGTGAAATGTTCGATTATTCCATAAAAATCGCACATTTTGCAAATGTAGAGTCAGAGGTTTTCAGCTCGGAATACGGCGGTCAGTAAACAGTCGGATCCAGATGTTTTCCCGGTGTAAAACACACAAATCGGCCGATGTAAGGGGAGCTGAGTAAGAAGGGGGGCACCAATCAGCTCTCTACAGCCGGACATAATTAGAGCGGTTTTGTTTGAGTGAGCATTGATAAAGCATAAAGCATGCTGTAGGTATACAGTTACAGCATGCGTACAGCACATAATATAGCTCATGTACAGCACTTCTCATTGTTACACTTCCTCCTGTGAAATGCATCTTATTCGCATTGTTATGCAAATCAGGGGAATCATTCGGTGGTGCGCGGCTTGCGAATAAAATTTGCAAGCCAGGCTTCAGTGGGGCGGGATGTCCCTCTGGCATTGCGGCGTATACCTGATCACTGGGCTTCGAAAAATTGGCAGCCCAGCGATGAGGTCTGAATTAGGCCCATTGTCTGAATGCCGCTAATTGTATTTACTATTATTTCGGGGTCCTGCCCAGGGGGTTTCCTACAGAAGGAACCAGGACCAGTGTACATTGGGCCTGATTCAGACCTGATCACATCACTGCGAATTTTCACAGTGGGCGATTATCAGTAGACTGCGTATGCGCGACCAGGGCTAGCGAATGTAAAGGGCACATTTTTCCCTTCGCTAGTCGTTCACAAGATGACTGACAAGAAGTCGGCATCTATGGGTGGTGAGCGGCCGCTTAGTGGTAGTGTTAGGAGAAACGCTGGGTGTGCATATTCGCGCATTTGCATACCCCAAGCATCGGGGAAGAGGCAGAATTGGGACCCTAACGAGTGGCTCTGAATCAGCCCCCTAGTCCCATGGACACTCATAGTGTATTTTAAAAAAGTTTATGGTATATTAGATCTACATTGTATAGGTGTACAATCAAAACGGCAACATGGTCAAAATAAAAGAATTTTTTTTTTGAAAAATTCATGTCGACCTTTTTACCATGTTGACAATGTTGACCTGTTTACCTTTAGACTGTTCACCTTTTGAACATGTCACCCTTTTGACTGTTGACCAATAGCTGTTGAAGCTTTGACTGTCGCCATTGTATATTGCACCCTTCCCCCCTGCCCAACCCGCGTCTGCACTATTTTAACCAGCAGAGTCTATGTGATGCGAATAAGATGTGCAGCTAAAAGGGCTGTTTAAGGTAGTGATGCCTACCGTTCCAGAATGGCCGCCTTTCGGAGAGGGGGGCAAGTCTACCACGACCCCCCCTCCCTTGTTTGTGTGGCCAGTGGGATCATCACATTATTGTTGCCATGCCCTGTGTCGTGCAGTGCCGGAATTACAGGCATGGACCATAGGACCAAATGAAGCAAATGGCATCATTGCAGCCCAGCCCACCACAGTGCAATGCCCGTATGCCTGTAATTCTGGCACTGCACGACACAGGGCATGGCCACAATGATGTGATCACACTGGCCACACCCCCAAACAACGTATTACCCCGCCCCACCCCTTTCTCATCACATTGGCAGTCCTACCCCCCTGCCTCACGGAGCTTAGTAGACAACCCTGGCTTAACGTGGCTGCAGCAATGATGTAGAAGGACACATGTCCGCAGTGCCCAGATCAGAGTAGTCAGCAATACTGAACACTGTGCCACCATTAGGGATGGGACATCGAAAGAAAACATCGGTCAAATTATGTTTTTCAACATTGGTTGTAAAACATAATTTAGACCTAAACATTGGTACTGTGAACCCGATGTTAACCGATGTTAAACGATGTTTCAATATTTTTTTTAAATAAACTGGTTATCAAAGCATATAATATACTAATAAGCTTCTGAAATGATAAATAATCCCTCTATTAAGTTTATCTTGTTGGAGGCTTACAGTTTATACACACACAATGGATATATGATTCATGTTTTGTGGTGAATCAAATTTGTTACGGAAGGAAAAAAACATGAAGCGTTAACTATCAAAACTTTATTGCAACAACTCACAATCTGCTATTTTTACCTAGATTTTTAACTATAGCAACAGGCTAATAACTTATGTTGATCATAGAAAATAACAAAAAAACTGTACACACAGTGCAACATAGAACATACTACATTGTTGCTAAGAATAACCATCAGAACAAAGACGCTGGAGCCAGTGCAACTGCAAATTAATGTTTGAAACACGTCTGCATTTGACAAACCAGCCCCCATCCCCTCCCTCAAATAGAAACTACTGTACCTGTCACTCAGTATCTGCGTCCGCTGTTACTAATAAATCACTGCACATGTGCAGTGTGACTGACATTGCATTTCAAAGAAATAAACTGTGCAAATGTCCGCATCCACAACTGAATCAGGCCCTTTGTAAGGTGCTGTGATATGCTTGCTGCATAATAATAAATCAATGGATAGATTGTAAGCTTGCGAGCAGGGCCCTCATACCTTTGACTGACTGTAAATACCCAGTTTGTTGTATCACTGTCTCCTATTGTAAAGCGCAAGTGAATATGCTGCTCTATATAAGAAACTATTAATAAATAAATACATATGAAGGGAGTTCACCACAATGTCACTACTAGTGACTATCGTATTATACTGTTCATTCTAGCACCCACTATCTTTGAAAACCCATGCAGTTCCTCTTCCCTGCCTGGGGTGTCGCTGTCTGCTGTAGTGCTTCTAGCACAGTGTGGTCTGTATATCAGCACTGATATGCAAATCAGACCTGTGCTAGAAACACCACAGCAGACAGCGACAGTGACTCACTAACAGCACCAGTTGCAGTGAGGCAGGGGTGGGGCTGTCCTGTGTGCTGCTGCTGAATGGCTGGCCAGACTGTCTTTCACTGTCAGCTACCACCCACAGCAGCAGCACACAGCCACACACACAAATGAAAGCCCAGCCAGCAGTGATACTGTCATGTTTGTTAATGTTTTATTTTATCAGTCTCTTAAGTTTTTAATGAATATAAATCAAGGAGAGAGTGAGCTGGCTGCAAAGCATTGAAAGCAGCACACATTGACACACAAAAGAAAAAACATTGGAAGATTGAGAAAAACATCGGGGGAGAAATCTAGCGATGTTGATGAAACATTGGATCCTCAACATTGCAGGGTTAAACATCGAACATTGGAACCATAAATCCGATGTTACCGATGAAACATCATATGATTACCCATCCCTAGCCACCATGCCGCCCATACTTCTCCTTCGTTATGTTTGCTCTTGGTTACTGTGGACTTTGTTATTACAGCAAAGATAAAGAATGATAACAGAACTGTAAATGTAATATCATACACGTAAAGGACTCAGGAATCAGCATTGCATAACATGTTGTGGTACAGTAGTTTCACTTCTATTTGGTGCTACGCAGATACAGAGGCGACACTTTCATTTCCTCGGTCAGACGTGAAGAGAACAGATCTAAAGTTCATCACCTGAGACGCCTGCGGTTCGGTGCATCCAGGTAATGATTGCGCCTCTGTAGCGCTCACAAATCTGGCAGGCAGAGCTGTCAGCACAGCAGGAATACATCAGTAACGGGCAGAAGTTGAGATTTCCAACCCATTTCTACGTGATTTATCCCGGCTCAGTCAGACTCAGAAGTTGTAGAAACATTGGGGCTTATTCAGCATTGATCGATAATCGCCCGATTTGCGAATTCGCAGATTGGCAGACTACTGCCCATGCCCGACCTCGAATAGCAACTGAAAATGCGAATGGATCTTTAATACAATCCATCCCCAGTTTAACTAACAGAAAGCCGTCATTTGATGGCAGAAACCTGTTTTCTGGGTGTGTCAGAAAAAACACAGAGTAATAAAGTCTGCTCGATGGTGTTCGATGTTTCGGGAATTGGATATGGATTCGCGAGTATCAAACCGTGCGCATTTGTCTTGCAATCTTGCGTGGTATGATCACCATTTCTGTTTGGACAGTGGCCATCTCCTCACAAAGATTTAAGTTCCGTTCCCATCGAGCACAAGCACCCAATGTGCTCCTCTGTGCTTGTGTCCAGGACATACTCAGGGCTGCCGAGAGTGGAGGGGAATCGCAGCTGTATGTACAGTACATGTGACGGGCAGGATGTGTAAGACATGTATCTCCCACTGCTGTATGTTCATGTAACTCAGGGCGGGATGTGTAAGACATGTATCTCCCACTGCTGTATGTACATGTAACTCAGGGCAGGATGTGTAAGACATGTATCTCCCCGCTGCTGTATGTACATGTAACTCAGGGCAGGATGTGTAAGACATGTATCTCCCACTGCTGTATGTTCATGTAACTCAGGGCGGGATGTGTAAGACATGTATCTCCCACTGCTGTATGTACATGTAACTCAGGGCAGGATGTGTAAGACATGTATCTCCCCGCTGCTGTATGTACATGTAACTCAGGGCAGGATGTGTAAGACATGTATCTCCCACTGCTGTATGTTCATGTAACTCAGGGCGGGATGTGTAAGACATGTATCTCCCACTGCTGTATGTTCATGTAACTTAGGGCGGGATGTGTAAGACATGTATCTCCCACTGCTGTATGTACAGCCGGGCAACCCCCTGCTCTCTGCCCAGCTGTCAATGGCTGTCATTTCTGACCGGTGGCGGCTGTCCCCCAGTTACCGCGAGCATGTATTCCCCCTTAAATGTGTTCCCAATAAACGAATCCTTATGTGAAAGTCACAAAATAATGGGGTAATGTCACCAAAAAAAGGTCCCCTGTGTGGATTCCTGAGATTGAGTCCTCCAATGATTATGCGCTCACGAGGTTGATCAACATAAAGGAGGAGACAAGAATAGCAGAATAGAGCATAACGTTTAAAACATAAAAGCTTTTAATATGAGTTTGCACTTACAATTGAGCAGATTAAAAAGGCATATAACAAAGACGCTCAGGGCACACTGTGTTGCAGGAACAGTCCAAAGGTTCAGTCAATCCCAAACAGTTTCCGGATACTGAAAGGGGTCGGAGCCGTGGATCCCGTCAGAAAATGCCGTCGGAGCGGTGATAATTAAAAGGCAAGACACGCCAAATGCATTTCGGACCGCCAGGTCCTTCCTCAGCAGCGTGTCTTAGTGTCTAACCTTACTTCCTTATATACGGTGGCTGTGCTGGGACACTTGTTTGTTTACTTCCGCCTTTCGGCGTACTAAAAATGGCCGTGCGTTCCACCATTGATAGGTCTGTGCGTTCCATATACGCACAGGCTTTGTTTAGTTCCGCCTTTCGGCGCGGTCACAATGGCTGTGCGTTCCACCATTAATTGATCTGTGCGATCCATGTACGCACAGATCTAAACAAGCACGGCACCATTTCATATACACTAGATACCACAGTGTTGTAGGTCCCATTCCTTACCATAAATTACATTCTAATAAAAACAAGATTAAAATCACTTCATGAACATAAAAACGAGAAAGAGAGATGGTCAGGGCATACCTGTCTTAAAATTGTGCAAATAGAGGCAATATATAATAGCAGCAAATATAAATGAATAAATAAATAAATAGCAGCAGTAGGGATAAATATTAGCAGCAAATAGTATATAGCAGCAATCATAATGTTGGCAGCAGCAAGTACGATTAGGACAGGAAATGTTTTAGTTCGAACTCACCGTTTAACCCCTCGGGAACGAGAGTTTTTAAACGGTGAATCCATTTCATTTCTGTCTGCGCCAATCTTTTGTCTAAGTCCCTAGTGCGCCACTTAGGGGTAATAAGTTGAATTCCCCAAAAAATGTATTAATTTGCATTCATTTGATTGATGGACTTTTATAAAATGATCAGACAATGTATGCGTAGTTAGGCCTTTTCGTATATTATATACGTGTTCTGCTAGACTCACCTTCAAGTGGCGACTGGTTCGGCCAACGTAGAACAGGTGACATGAACATTCTAATAAGTATATGATATTTTTCGAATGGCATGTTATGAATTCATTGATCTTATATTTTTTATTTTTAACTTCAAAGTTGATCATTTTCCGTTGTGTGCTTTTTACAGATTTACACATGAGACATTCTCCACATCGATGAAAACCTTTTGTCCTGACACTTTGTCAAGGGCCAACATCGATGGTACTTTTAACTAGATGGTATCTAAGAGATGGGGCTCTTCTGTAAATAAATATCGGTTTATCTGGAATTATCCTTCCTAAAACAGGATCCTGTCTGATGAGATGCCAATTATTTCTAAAGACAGTTTCTATTTTTGAATGAAATCGATTAAATTGAGAGATGAAAGCCCATTGAAATTTATTGTCTGTTGTATTAACGGGTTCTTTCTCCTTTAACAGATCGCTTCTTTCAATGGCTTCAATTTTGGTTCTCGCTATATTGAGGTTTTCAGAAGGATAACCTTTAGCTGTTAGTCTTTCAGATACTTCTTCAATTTGTCGATGGCATACCTCTGGGTTGGAGCAATTTCTCTTAATTCTTGTAAATTGGCCATACGGTATTCCCTTAAGCCAGCTGTTGTGATGTTGGCTGGATATCTCAATGTACCCATTAGAGTCTGTGGGTTTCCTAAATGTTTTTGTGTTGACCTTTCCATTTTCAATGTATATGATCAGGTCTGGGAACGATATTTCAACAGGACTAGTGTAAAAAGTCAAATTGATAGAAAACTCATTACAATTGAGATCATTACAAAAATTTAAAAGGCTCTCCTGACCATCTCTCCAAACAGAATGTCATCAATAAAACGCTGCCAGAGCACCAGGCCCGCCCCCAGGATGTCGCCCCTCCATATCCTATGGTATTCCCAATAGGACATGAACAGGTTTGCATAACTCGGGGCGAACCTGGTGCCCATGGCAGTCCCAACGCACTGCAGGTAGAAACTTCCATCGTGATAAAAATAATTGTTTGATAGAATAAAATCAATACTCTTTAAAATAAAGTTTTTCAAATCCGTGTTTAGTGAGAACATATTTAAAAAGAAGGAGACAGCTTGCATGCCTTGATCTTTCTTAATAATGGTATACAATGTACTAACATCGGCACTGCAAAGTATGTCCCCTTCCTGCCACTCGTACTTAGTTAAATTTCGGAGTAGATTGCCGGTATCCTTTAAATATGCTTTAGTTTGGGATACAAGTAGTTGTAAAAAATAATCCACATAGGCAGAGAGGTTGCTTGTTAAACTATTGCAGCCTGATATGATTGGCCTCCCTGGGGGATTACTGGCATCTTTGTGAACCTTAGGAAGGATATAAAGTGATGGAATCGAAGGTTCTTTTATATTTAGAAATTCAAATTCTTTCTTAGAAATAACATTCGTAGTGAGGGCTTCAGTAGTAAGGTCTAATAGGGTCTTACTTATACGCATGGTGGGGTCACTTTTTAATTTTTTATAGGTGTTATCATTGGTAAGTTGTCTATTAATTTCTTCCAAGTAGAGTTCTTTTTTCATGGCAACTACACCACCCCCCTTATCGGCAGGTTTGATTATTACCGATTTGTCCTCTTTCAGAATTTCCAAATCTTCGAACTCCTTCTTAGTTAAATTACATTTTTTACCATACTTGGAGTCACCTTTGGTCAGGATTTTATCAATTTCATCAGTAACCCCTTTGTTAAAACAATCTAAAAAACTACCCCTGCAGTGCGTTGGGTAAAATGTGGACGAAGGTTTAAAAGGTGTCAAAGCATTTGACGAAGTTGCAGAATCCATATTATCTCTTGTTTCAAAGAAACGCTTAATTGTCAGCTTGCGAATACATTTCTGAATATCAAGAAATAAATCAAAACTGTTAGGTTTGCATGTAGGGGCAAATTTCAATCCTTTTTGAAGGATTTTGATCTCTAATTCTGTTAGGTCACGACCAGATAGGTTGAAAATTTTTCCTTCATGTGAGCTTTCGCTAATTCTTGTTATAGGAGTGTCTTTTTTCTTTTTATTCTTTTTGTTCTTTTTGGTAATTTTAACTCCTCCCCTCTTTACCCTTTTCCCAACTTTATTGATTTTTGTAGAAGTGTTGGTAATTACTACCTTCTCCACTGGTTCTGTCGGCTCCTCTCTAAAGAAGGCGTGGTTTCCCCACTTGTATGTTCATCATACCTGTCAAGGGCTGAGTAACGATTAGTATCCTCAATGTTAAAATTGTCTCTAGATTCATTTCTTTGGCGGTAAGTTTGCCTTGGTGTTTCCCATTGTTCGTAATTATTAGTGGGTCTATTTTTGTACCAATTCTTATTGGGTCTATAATTACGTTTATTATTATATTGTTGTTTGGAATGATTGGGATTTTTTTTCCCATACAGGTAGTTGCATTCTTTCCTCTAATTTTGTATTGTATTGTCTTTTTCACCATATTGGCGCTTTTTTGTAGGGAGTAAAGGTTTTGTTAGCTATGGGAATTCTATTAGACTCTGTAGCGGATGGTCTGATGGGTTCCATATCTTTACTTGGATTACTATCCCTGAGAATTTTTTTTCCCTTTCTTTCTCTTAATTCCCTAGTATTCTTCCCTATTTTTTCTAAGAGGGACTCTTCGTACATACCAAAATCCTCAATCTCTTTAAAAGGTTTAACTGACTCTTGTAAATTCACAATCTCCTCATTAAGGAGTTTTAATGTTTTGGTACGTTCCTTAATGATGAGATCAATAAGGGAGTAAGAACAGGTGTCTAAGATAGTGTTCCACTCATTAATAAATGATGTATTCGTGGAGTTGAAGGAAGGGGGTTTTGATATTTTTAAACCCTTGGGGATGATTTTTGAGGCCAGGTAGTGTTCGAGGGTGACTACCTCCCACCAGAGCTTATATTCCTTCAACATTACTGATTCCAGTTTAAAGAACACAGATCCCAGATTCTCATCACTTATATTAATATTAACATCCTGTGATGAGAAAGTGTTCTTAACCAATTGATTTCTAATGTCTCTGAATGAGAACATGTCTGCTGCACTTATCACAGAGATATTGAATGAAAGAGATAATCAACAGAGAGGTGTACTAAGTGATACATGGAACGCACAGATCAATTAATGGTGGAACGCACAGCCATTGTGACCGCGCCGAAAGGCGGAACTAAACAAAGCCTGTGCGTATATGGAACGCACAGACCTATCAATGGTGGAACGCACGGCCATTTTTAGTACGCTGAAAGGCGGAAGTAAACAAACAAGTGTCCCAGCACAGCCACCGTATATAAGGAAGTAAGGCTAGACACTAAGACACGCTGCTGAGGAAGGACCTGGCGGTCCAAAATGCATTTGGCGTGTCTTGCCTTTTAATTATCACCGCTCCGACGGCATTCTCTAACGGGATCCACGGCTCCGACCCCTTTCAGTATCCGGAAACTGTTTGGGATTGACTGAACCTTTGGACTGTTCCTGCAACACAGTGTGCCCTGAGCGTTTTCGTTATATGCCTTTTTAATCTGCTCAATTGTAAGTGCAAACTCGTATTAAAAGCTGTTATGTTTTAAACGCTATGCACTATTCTGCTATTCTTGTCTCCTCCTTTATGTTGATCAACCTCGTGAGAGCATAATCATTGGAGGACTCAATCTCAGGAATCCATACAGGGGACCTTTTTTTGGTGACATAACCCCATTATTTTGTGACTTTCACATAAGGATTCGTTTATTGGGAACACCTTTAGCGCTATTATAACAGTTTTTTCACCCTTCCACTTGTATTCTATGTTTAGGTGTTGTTGAATGACACCTTAAAAACTGTTAAACAGCTGCTTTTGGATTTTCTGTTGTGTGCACTGAATCACTTAGTACACCTCTCTGTTGATGTATTCCCCCTTGGCAATGAGCATGTAGGTAAGCAGCACTAATGTAGAATAATTTTTAATAGGCATTATGGTGTTTGGAATAATAGATAATGGACATTATGGTGTGTGGCTTAATATGTAATGGGCATTATGGTGTCAATTTTTAATGCGTGCCTTTGGCGTGCAATACCCCTGTTTATGAAGCATATTGTGCATTATTGCTTAATCTGGGGCAGATGTATGACCATTCGTTATGGCACGTTATGTGCACTGATACCGCTTCTCCCCCATGTATGATGGAGCCAGCGTGCAGTAAAGGAGTAAATATCGGCGCTGCTATCTAAATGATAGAAGGCCGAATGTATGAACGGTCAGCATTCCGCATGATACTGGTTTTGGCTTCGCCAGCATCAGGCTGGCGAAGCCCTATCTAAACAGCAGGGACAGCGCTGTCCCTGCTGTTAGCTCTGGGCTGCGCTGGGGATCTCGCGTGAGTAGCGGGCGAGATCCCGCACATGACCAGTCCAGTCGGCAGTGGGAGACAACGCATTAGTGTAAACTGATGCGCTATTTCCAGGAGGAGACATCGCCAGAGGGGGGAGTTAGCGCTCCCCCGCTTCTGCAGACAAGATGTTAATACATCTTGTCGGTCTCCCCTCCTGCTTCGCCTCGCTAATAAGGCGAAGCAGGAAGTATTATAGCGGCGTGATAAGCGCCACTATAATACATCTGCCCCACTGTTTGGTATAGTGTGTATTTTAGTATCAATCCATGTGGCAAAGTGTGACTTTTGCCTTAATCCATGTGACATAACGTGAATTTTTACTCAATCCGTGCGCCATAGTGTGAATTTTGGCTCAGTGGTGTGAATTTTGGCTCATTCCATGCGGCATAATGTGTAAGAGGTAAGTACAGTATAAGGGGGTTACTATTGTGTTGCATGATTTGTATAAGGGGTATATGGTGTGGTAAACTTACTGTAGGTTACCACATAAAAGGTGCTGACATATTGTCTACCAAGTTTTGGCTTTCAGTATTTTTTTATGACTGTAGTGCCGCCTCACCCCGCAAGTATCTTAGGACATCAGCATCCTGTGGGTGCACCTTAGGAGGGCACCCGCCAATATCATACCTCCCAACTGTCATGATTACAGCGGGACAGTCCTGATTTTCGGGTCCTGTCCCGCTGTCCCACTCGCGGCAGGCATTGTCCCGCTGCGGGGGGTGGTAGTTGGGAGACCCCCCAATCTAGTAGAATAGACGCTGTGCGCATGCATAGCGTCAGAATGGGGGCGTGGCCTCATGGAAGAGCTCCGAGTATAGGCCACGTCCCCAAAATTAGGCCACGCCCCGACATCATCCCGCCTCCTGGTCCATCGAAGTTGGGAGGTATGAGATGGTATCGCTGGAGACTGGATAGCCAGGAGCCTTGGGAACTTCTCTGACACAGGAGTCTACTCAGGGAACAGATGGAAGCCATTGTTCAAGGCAAGGAAGTTAGGCCCAAGGCCTGATCTATATCCCCCTTGCCTGTTTGTGATTGGCTGCAAGCCACAGCATCAATCAGAACCAGGAAGTGTCAGTGTACACCTTTGATTCTGATACAGGTGTACAGGTCAGAGTTCAGAGCAGCGGTCAGTGTGATTGGTTTGCACATTGCTGGTCACAGGTGTCATGGCGGCACCCACGACGCGCGGGTCTGGCATAAGATGGGCAGAGGGCATCGCCAAGTGCCCACGGAGGCACAGGGGACATTACACCACGATCCACCAATGGAGAAAGCAAAGGCATTGGACCTGGAGTGCAAGGCGGACCGTCGCGATGGTAAAAGACGCTGTCTCAAAAGGGGCTGCGCACTGCGGTTTGTGACAATAGGCCCTTGATAATTTTCAGCTCTAGGCCCATTTAGAACTTAATCTGGCACTGCTGGAAGTGTGTATCATTACTGTATTCTAAACAATATACAACATGGTAGACTCACCAGGAGGGGTAAAACAAATGATTGATGATCTAGGTAGATTAGAGAAATGGTCAAGAGAATGGGTCTTCAAACTGCCAGATGTTGTGGAACTACATGTTCCAGCATGCCTGACAGTTTTGGCATGCTCTTATAGGAAAAAATGTGGCAATGCATGTTGGAACATGTAGTTTCACAGCATCTGGAGGGCCACAGGTTGAAGACCCATGGTCAAGAGAATGGCAACTACAGTGTAATGCCCAAAAATGCAAAATCTTGCACTTGGGTCTCAAAAATCCAAAGACTAATTATAGTATAAATGGCACTATAATGGAAACTACTGAGGAAGAGAGGGATCTAGGTGTCACTATTGGGATCTAGGTGTCACTATTGGGATCTAGGTGTCACTATTGGGATCTAGGTGTCACTATTGGGATCTAGGTGTCACTATTTCAGGGGACTTAGGACCTTATTCAGGTCCGTTCACAGTAGAGCTGCGTTCGCACGGGGACCGATGTTGTCTTACTGCACATGCGCATTGCTGCGCATGTGCATATGAAGGGTGCATGCACCCACGGCAAACAGACAGCAGGTGGGGGGTGGGGGGGTAGAGAGGGTGTCGTGGGGTTTCGGGTGGCTCCATTAACGTATGGGAACTTCCAGCATTTCATGGGCATTCCCATGAGAGCGCTGGGTGTTCTGATTCGAATAAGGCCATGATGCGGGTGCGTGGGCCGGGCAGCTGACATCCGGCGGGCATGCATATGTAAGGTTGCTCAAAGAAACCTTGCATACTGTATGCGTGCAATAGAAAGATGTGGGAGGTTCCCCCTGGCCTGCAGATGGATCTATTTGCAGACCCTGTGCACATTGCGCCTGGTGGGGTTTGGTTGATTTGCAAGGGTGTGAATTTACATATAAGTGAAGCTAATCAACCAGAATAACCCCCTTAAAGGCAGGCAGGTAGGCAATGTAACAAAGCAATGAAGAAGGCAAGTCAGATGCTTGGTTGCATAGGGAGAGGTATCAGCAGTAGAAAGAAAGACGTAATAATGCCACTGTATAGGTCATTGGTACGACCTCACCTAGAGTATTGTGTTCAGTTCTGGAGGCCATATCTCCAGAAGGATATAAATACATTAGAGACTGTACAAAGAAGGGCAACTAAATGGTGCATGGCCAGTGTACGACTGGGGCATGAAGGGCCCACCAGGGAAATGCACTCACAGGGGCCCACCAAGGGGCATGGTCTTTTTGAAGGGGTTTGGCCACCTGACCAGAGAGGAGTGGCTATACACTATGCAATTTTGGGCCAATTTCATACGATTTCGGCACTTTGGGCCGATAATCAGGCGAAATCGGCCTAAAATCGCAGGTGTGTAACATCTGACCAGTAAATCCCCCACCCTGATAATAATGCACATAGGTCCCACAGAAAATAATACAGCACATAGCCCCCCAGATAATACAGCACATAGGTCCTCCACACATAGATAATAGTACAGCACATAGGTCCCCCCGCATAAAATACAGCACATAGGTCATCCCCACCCTGATAATAATACAGCACATAGCCCCCCAGATAATACAGCACATAGGTCCCCCCCCCATATAATACAGCACATAGCCCCCCCCCACACACACACACACACACACATATAATACAGCACATAGGTCCCCCCACATATAATACAGCACATAGGTCCCACCCACCCAGATAATAGCAGAGCAAATAGCCCCCCCCCCCCCCCCACACACACACACACACACACACACATATAATACAGCACATGGGTCCTCCCCACTCAGATAATAGTACAGCACATAGCCCCTCCACATATAATACAGCACATAGGTCCCCACACACAGATAATAGTACAGCACATAGCCCCCCCACATATAATACAGCACATAGGTCCCCCCACATATAATACAGCACATAGGTCCCACCCACCCAGATAATAGCAGAGCAAATAGCCCCCCCCCCCACATATAATACAGCACATGGGTCCTCCCCACTCAGATAATAGTACAGCACATAGCCCCCCCCCCCCCCCACATATAATACAGCACATAGGTCATCCCCACACAGAATACAGCACATAGGTCTCCCCACTCAGATAATAGTACAGCACATAGGCCCTCCCCACATACAATACAGCACATGGGTCCTCCCCACTCAGATAATAGTACAGCACATGGGTCCTCCCCACACAAATAATAGTACAGCACATAGCCCCCCCACATATAATACAGCACATAGGTCCCCCCACACAGATAATAGTACAGCACATAGCCCCCCCACATATAATACAGCACATAGGTCCCCCCACACAGATAATAGTACAGCACATAGCCCCCCCCCCACATATAATACAGCACATAGGTCCCCCCACACAGATAATAGTACAGCACATAGCCCCCCCACATATAATACAGCACATAGGTCCCCCCACACAGATAATAGTACAGCACATAGCCCCCCCCCCCCCCCACATATAATACAGCACATAGGTCCCCCCACACAGATAATAGTACAGCACATAGCCCCCCCACATATAATACAGCACATAGGTCCCCCCACACAGATAATAGTACAGCACATAGTCCCCCCACATATAATACAGCACATAGGTCATCCCCACACAGATAATAGTACAGCACATAGCCCCCCCCCCACATATAATACAGCACATAGGTCCTCCACACACAGATAATAGTACAGCACATAGCCCCCCACATATAATACAGCACATAGCCCCCCCCCCCCACATATAATACAGCACATAGGTCCCCCCACACAGATAATAGTACAGCACATAGCCCCCCCACATATAATACAGCACATAGGTCATCCCCACACAGAATACAGCACATAGGTCCCCCCACTCAGATAAAAGTACAGCACATGGGTCCTCCCCACTCAGATAATAGTATAGCACATGGGTCCTCCCCACACAGATAATAGTACAGCACATAGCCCCCCCCCCCCATATAATACAGCACATAGGTCATCCCCACACATAATACAGCACATAGCGCCCCCCACTCAGATAATAGTACAGCACATAACCCCCCCCCACATACAATACAGCACATGGGTCCTCCCCACTCAGATAATAGTATAGCACATGGGTCCTCCCCACACAGATAATAGTACAGCACTGAAGCTGCCTATACACGCTGCTAAGTGTGCTGAGCCGATGTGTGCTTTGAGGTGCGCGCTCCCGCGGCACCTCATCGCACAGTACAAAAAGTATGAAGTCTCGAAACGCGTTGGTTGAACACCCACGACAGCGTGCCGCAAACAGCCGGAAACACGCTACCCGAACTTCCAGTTTCAGCATTCTGACGGAAGACGGAGCTCGGGAGACGGAGACTCCGGGAAGATCTGCCAGTGCCCCACCAAGCCCCGCAGACAAAGGCAAAGGTATTGTAGGGACAGTGTAGGCCTGTGCATCAGTGCGTGATCCCCGAAGCTACCAACTTATACCCAACCTCAAAACCCTCCCTAAAAAGGGCTGTAAGGGGGCGGGAGCCTGGTCACATGCATCTAGGGTCAGATTCCAGAGTGACTTGTCTCCAGCAGAGCGCGGGAAGGGTGTAACGCAGCATCGAGTTCTTCTTCCCGGCCCCCAGACAGTAAAGCGCAGGCAGGTCCACGTCCACTGAAAGGATCACCTGATGGCTGACGTCATGACGCTGCGGAGTACGGACGTCCATGTCAAGTGACGTCAGCCCGCACTGTGCACTGCAGCCGCCTAGTGATGCCCAGCAGCGGCAGCTGTCAATCAGACAGCCAGCAGCAGCGCCAGCCTCAGCCGATGCCTCATGCCAGCCCAGCCGCCTCCACCGCCGGGGTCAGTCATCCGTGACCGCAGCGGATGCCACTGACTGACTACCCGGCGGCGACTTCCCCGGCCAGCGGCATTGTTAGGCAGCAGCCACAGCAGGCCCCTCCCCCTTTAAAAGTGGGATTGGTTTGACCCTGAGTCGACCACCAGCTGTTGTGTTCACCAGAGACTGTTACTATTCCTGTCCTGACTGTTGACATCTCCAGCCCGTTAACTGCTGTGTTGAATCCCAGGCCGTCAACAAGCTATCCCCGACTACCAGGCCGTCAACAAGCTATCCGGACTCCCAGGCCGTCAACAAGCTATCCCCGACTCCCAGGCCGTCAACAAGCTATCCCCAACTCCCAGGTCGTCAACATCTATCCCAGACTCCCAGGTCGTCAACAAGCTATCCCCGACTCCCAGGCCGTCAACAAGCTATCCCCGACTCCCAGGCCGTCAACAAGCTATCCCCAACTCCCAGGTCGTCAACAAGCTATCCCCGACTCCCAGGTCGTCAACAAGCTATCCCCGACTCCCAGGCCGTCAACAAGCTATCCCCGACTCCCAGGCCAACAACCATCATCGGCTCCCAGGCCATCGACACTCCTTTGGCTCCGAGGTCGACATTCGTAATCGGCTCCCAGGCCGTCGCCTATGGCTCCCATGCCATCGATCATCGGCTCCCAGGCCGTTAACTACTCCTAACGACTCCCAGGTTGTTTTCAATCATCTCCGGCTTCCAGGTTGTCGACAACTCCTACCAGCTCCCAGGCTGTCTACAGTTATCTCCGGCTCTCAAGCCATCCACATTTATCTCTGGCTCTCAGGCCGTCATCAGTCATCTCTGGCTTCCAAGCCGCCGACTACTCCTAACGGCTGTCAGGCCACCTACTGTCATCCCTGGCTCCCAGGCAGTCATCTCAAGACATCCCTCAATCCTCTGTCCAGCATCCTCGGCACCAGCCAGCTGCTGCCAGAGGACACTGAATTGTTCACTGGTCTGTTGCATTGCGGGCACACCGTGGCACTCAGAACCACCAAATTCGGCAACAAGGTACCTCTGGACCTGGTGGTGTGCACCTCATAGCCGTATCTCATGGCCAGAGATGGTCGCTGATGAACCGGAGACTCTGCCAGGGGAGCCTCCTGAAGGCTGAACACGGGAGTGTGCACCAGCACAAACAAATCACTGGCAATATGGTTGCTCAGTGACCAAATTGCCAGTGATAGTGCACCGTGTGTACACAGCTTATGAATGCAAACACATTCTAAAGGCCCATACACACTAGAAGATTTTCGTTTCCAAAGACTTTGCCAAAATCTCTGATGGATTTATCTATCACCAAAGTAGTGCGTACACACTGAGCTATTTTCCCCCAAAGAGCAAGAGATTTTCAGGAGGCGAAAGACTTTGCTGAAAATCTTTCATATAAAAGGATATTTACATAATGGGAGGGGTTAAAATTCCAAGGGTGAGAGCAGGGGCCATTTTATTCAGTATATTTCTTTTCTTGGGGCCTGATTCATAACTGATTGCTGGGCTGCGTATATTCATAGCCCAGCGATCAGGTAAATGCTGTCCTGCCCAGGGAAATCCCGCCCATGTGCATAGCTACGATTTTACTTGCAGCCGTATTGCCCCTTACACGTTATGCCACACATCATAATGCCCATTACATGTTATACACACCAGTACACCTTATGTCACACACCGCAATGCCCATTACACATTATGCCACACACCATGATGCCCATTAAGCCACATACCATAATGCCAGGGGCTTCATGCTCGATCCCAGGGCCCTTCATGATCGATGCCATGGGTGGGGGTGAAGTGCTCGTTGCCACGGGGGAGTTTAAGAGCTGTGTATATATTACTGCAATATATATATATATATATATATATATATATATATATATATATATATATATATATATATATATATATATATATACGAAAAAGCAGCGTCACTCCAAAGGGCTTCAATCAAGAGAATTTATTATAACATGTGGTCGACACGTCCAGGTCGACGTTTCAATGCAACAGCATTTTTATCAAGACAGCGTGTGACCAGATACATATACCACACGCTGTCTTGATAAAAATGCTGTTGCATTGAAACGTCGACCTTGACGTGTCGACCACATGTTATAATAAATTCTCTTGATTGAAGCCCTTTGGAGTGAAGCTGCTTTTTCGCCTACTACCTCAACTTTGCGGAAGGCACCCAAAGGCATATTACCACCCCCTTGATTGGTTTGAGTGCCGGCTCTCAGCCACATATATATATATATATATATATATATATATATATATATATATATATATATATATATATATATATAAGTATCATTGGTGGCCAGTGGTGCTAATATATACATTGCTGGCATGTGCCAGCAATGCATATATTACTGGCTTATGTGTCATTGGTGCCCAGTGGTGCAGTAACATATACATTGCTGGCATGTGCCAGCAATGTATATATTACTGCCTTAAAACAAAATCATTGGTGCCCAGTGGTGCAGTAACATATACATTGCTGGCATGTGCCAGCAATGTATATATCACTGCCTTAAAACAAAATCATTGGTGCCCAGTGGTGCAGTAATATATACATTGCTGGCATGTGCCAGCAATGTTTATATCACTGCCTTAAAAAACTTTCATTGGTGGTCAGTGGGGTTATGCTCCACACAGCAGGAGCAGGGAGCAAGCCTGTGAGCCTGGGGGTGGGGGGCTTTCTGCTGGGGGCGGGGCGTCCTGCCGAGCTGTATGTCCGGCCAGGGGAGTGGAGGAGAACCTGTCACTGTGCAGCAGCAGCAGCAGCAGCAGCAGCAGCGTTGGAGCCAGGAGAAGAGACAGGCAGCGTGGGGAGCGGGGAGGGGTGAGTATGAACAGGGGGAGGGAGCGGGCTGTCAGCTGGACTGAAAGACTTTCAGCTTTCAGTCCGGCTGCTGTACACACTTGGCGATGATGGCTGAAAAACCAGCCATCATCGCTAGGTGTGCTGGTAAAACCAGCAGATTGCCCACCTCGTTAGCGAGGATGCGGGAGCGCGCATCCTCGCTAGTCGGCAATCTGGGGGGCATACACACCAGGCGATTTTCATCGTAAAATCGCTCAAAACGGCCGTTTTGAGCGATTTTCAGCTGAAAATCGTCAAGTGTGTATGGGCCTTAACATTATGGTGGAGGCTTTCAACAATTGTGAGTAATTGGGGAAATATAAAGACCACACATTACACGCACGCACATACACACACACACACACACAGTACACCATATATGCGCACACTACGCACACATATATACCTAGCACACCTCACAAACTTACATATTGGACAGATACACACCACACACACACATACATACATACATACATACATACATAACACACCACAAGCAGTACAACTCACACCCATATACACTACAACATACCCCAAAAAACACACAAACACACACACTTACACCCCTTACACCAAAAATCCTGGATCCGACCCGGCATTTGGAATACGGATCCAAGCCAGGTCAGATCCGGGATTTGCACCTTTTACACTGTGGTGCCTACCTGCAGTGTAGATGGAGGCGGCACTTGAAGATGACATCATCTACTGCTGGGACCGCCGATCATTGCACTGGGGGCAAGCCTAGCACCAAGGTCAGCCCACATCCGCTAGGTGAATATATGCCGTATATAAGTATATAAGTACCTGAACCAATTACATCTTAGGCAGCACACTGCCATCACTATATCAGCTATGACTATGTCGCCATATACAGTCGTATTGGATAAACAGTTATAGTGGATAAATAGGAAACAGAAATTTTATTGCACGTAAAAAGAGTGGAAGAAGTGACCACTTTTCAACTTTATTCACATAACACAATTATAACCATAAGACTGTTATATTTCCCTGATGAAGTCTCTGTGAGATGAAACGCGTTGGGATTTCTCTTCATGCGGTTTTTATTCTCGATAATCCTGTGAAGAGTAATAAACTAATATCGGAAGATATAATTTTGTCGCTTCATTGGATGTGGACCTTTTAAACTGTATTTGGACATTAATATTCTAAAATCAGGCGCCATACCACTATTGGGTAGAAATATTGGGTTTTGTCTGTTCCCCACCCCTCAGGGAACCGAGTGGTGAGGCTGCCAAATATTTAAATTCAAATTTGCAAACTACTGTATAGCGCAAGTTGGAATACTGGAGATATATGACATACCTGAGATATATATATATAACAGCGAATTTCAGCGGCACCTGGAGTTAGAAATAAAGAGTCTCAAGCGGTTTGGTGATCAAATGTTTTTGATGTTATTCAAACATCTTCATCAGGATAACAATGTGATGTGACAAACATACATATATAGACATCAAAACCCCACGTGTAGACACCCCCACTGGAGCCGTTCCGATGCGCCAATAGATGACGTCATCAGCCGGTACCCCCAGTGGAAATGTACCCAAAAGAACGTACCAAATTGACACAGTGAACGGTACATATTAAATAACACCATAATGACATAAAAATGGAAACAGTGTAGTGACAGTGCATAAAGTGCTGTGAACAATAAAATATGAAGCATAAAAGAATGAAAAAAAAGAAAAAAAAAAAATACAATAAAAAAATAGCAGAGAGGCATGAAGCCGGACCGGCAACTTACGCTAATGAGAATTCAATTACTAAGTATTAAAGAAATTAACCTGCCAATCAAGTCTAGCATGAAGGCATAGAGGTTTAAGAACGTACATCAACATTGACAATCATGTTGGGACACAGTAATGAATCCAACGGCACGATAATAGTTGCAAAGGAAAACAATAAAATAAAATAAAATAAAAATAAATGCAGAAAGCATTAGCGGCGGTGCGCCTGACCAACACACTAGGCAATGTACCAATCGGCACAACGTATTGCCACTGAGATGTATAGTACTCACATCGAATAGATCACATAATCACATCAATATCAAGGATCACGAAGGGCGGAACTAAAGAAAACAGTGTAAACCAGCAGATTCGTTAAGACCATGGGGCGAGAGCGTCCCCAGCCTGTGAATCCATCTGGCCTCTTTACGTAGCGACCTGTCCCCACCACGTATACCGGCGGGTTCATGGTCTATTATAGTGTACCTGAGCATGGCCAGGTTATGTTGAAGAGAAAGGAAAGGTTGGTCGCTCCGTCCACACGCTAGGGCTGCACGTGTGGTGGATTAGGATTGGAGTGCTGTCCCATCACTAACTTTGTGTATATATATATATCTCTTATATATTTAGCCAGATCTGTCACTCAACCCCTGTGGAGAACGTTCCTGTGTAGAACAGTTTCACTTTCATGTGTCTGACGTTCCACCCCCTTGACATCACCTCCCCCCGCCCAGCCAGGGCTACAGTACACGCCCACCATCCACCATTACTCCACAGCCACCATCCACCATTACTCCTGCACATCCCTACCCTCTGCCAGGACCCCCGCGACCCCCCTCCCGCGATTCGCGGGACCCCCCGCGACCCCCCCTCCCGCGATTTGCTGGACCCCCCCGCGACCCCGCCTCCCGCGATTCGCGGGACCCCCCCTCCCACGAATCGCGGGCCCCCCGCGACCCCCCCCCTCCCGCGAATCGCGGGACCCCCGCGACCCCCCTCCCGCGATTCGCGGGACCCCCGCGACCCCCCCTCCAGCGATTTGCGGAACCCCCGTGACCCCCCCTCCCGCCATTCGCAGGACCCCGCACCCCCCCTCCCGCCATTCGCGGGACCCCCGCTTTCCACCCTCCCGCAAGTCGCGGGACCCCCGCGACCCCCCCTCCCGTGATTCGCGGGACCCCCGCGAACCCCCCCTCCCGCGATTCGCGGGACCCTCGCGACCCCGCGATTCGCGGGACCCCCGCGACCACCCCGGTATCCGGACTATTGTTAGACAGCACTTACATCGACAGCCATTACATCGACACCATTAGTTCGACACTTCAATAGGTCGACATGGTTTTAGGTCGACATACCATTAGATCGACATGTCATTATGTCGACAGCTCATTAGGTCGACAGCTCATTAGGTCGACAGCTCATTAGGTCGACATGTTTTAGGTCGACACTGCCATTAGGTCAACAGAGTATATGTCGACAGTCAAAAGGTCGACATGGGTTTTTTCACTGTTTATTGAGCCGACATGTGCCGACAGGCGGTATTTCATGCCCTACTATCCACTAGGGCGTGGTGGGAGAATAAAATAGTGTGCCGAGCGCAGCGAGGCACCATGCCCGAAGCATAGCGAGCGGCAGCGGTACACTTCAAACTGTGTCCATGTCGACTGTGTCGACATTTCGGCCAAAAAAACAGTGAAAAACCCATGTCGACCTTTTGACTGTCGACATAGACTCTGTCGACCTAATGGCAGTGTCGACCTAAAAACATGTCGACCTAATGACATGTCGACGTAATGGTATGTCGACCTAAAACCATGTCGACCTATTGAGCTGTCGAACTAATGGTGTCGATGTAATGGCTGTCGATGTAAGTGCTGTCTAATATCCGTCCCAGACCCGACCACCCCCTCCCGCGATTCGCTGGACCTCCGCGACCACCCCCTCCCGCAAAACGCGGGACCCCCGCGAAACGCGGGACCCCCGCGAAACGCGGGACCCCCGCGACCCTCCCGCAAATCGCGGGACCCCAGCGACCCCTCCCTCCCGCGAGCCCCCTCCCGCGATTCGCAGGACCCCTGCATCCTCCCCTCCCGCGATTCGCGGGACCCCTGCGACCCCCCCTCCCGGCATTAAAAGGGCCCCCCGCGACCCCCCCTCCCGCGATTCACGGCACCCCCCCCCCTACTGTGATTTGCGACCCCCCTCCCGCAATTCGCGCCGCCCCCTCCCGCGATTCACGGAACCCCCCGTAGCGCCCCCCTCCCGCGATTTGCGGGCCCCCTCAGCACTTCTCGCGATTTGCGACCGCCCCCTAATTCACACATTCGGGGACCCCACCTCCCGCGATTCATGCCCCCCTCACGCAATTCACGACACCCCCCACACCCCCCTTCCTGCGATTCGCAACCCCTCACGACCCCCCCTCCCGCGATTCACGAAACCCCCCGTAGCGCCCCCCTCCCGCGATTTGCGGGCCCCCTCGGCACCTCTCGCGATTTGCGACCGCCCCGTAATTCACACATTCGGGGACCCCCCCTCCCGCGATTCATGCCCCCCTCACGCAATTCACGGCACCCCCCATACCCCCCTTCCTGCGATTCGGAACCCCCCACGACCTCCCCTTCCGCGATTCATGCCCCCTCCCGCGATTCACGGACCCCCGCACCACCCCCCTGCGCCCACCCTCCCTTGATTCACGCCCCCCTCATGCAATTCACGGCAACCCCCCACACCCCCCCTCCTGCGATTCGCAGCCCCCCCACGACCCCCGCCTCCTGAGATTCATGACCCCTCCCGTGATTCACGGACCCCCGCACCACCCCCCCTTGACTCACGGCACCCCACGCGCCCCTCCCGCAATTCACGGACCTCCGCAACCCCCCCTCCCGCAATTCACTAACCCCGACAACCCCCCTCCCGCAATTTGCGGACCCCCCTTCCCACGATTCAAGCCCCCCCGCGCCCCCGCCCACGATTTGCGGACCCCCGCCCCCTCCCGCTTACCGCGGATCCCCACACACCACCCCCCCTCCCGCAATTTGCAGACCCCCCAGACCCCCTTCCGGCAATTCCACCCCCCAGCGGACCACCGCGGCCCCCGCTCCCGCATTTCACGTACCCCCGTGACAATGGGGGATCCTGTACCACCACAAGCAGGTACCGCCCCTAGGTGGGAAATCCGGCCCTGGCTGCCGCACTGCAGGTTTCCCCACTGCCCTCTGCACCAGCGCCACAACTTTTATCAATGTCTTGCCCACATACCACTATTATACAGCTTCCTGCTCTCATGCACGCTCACTCCCTCCCAGTGGGAGGAGACGCTCACCCACTGCCGGGAGCTGCATACTGTCCCCCACCCTCCTCCAGTTCTAGGGATGCCCATCGACCATCAATGATTTTCAAATAATCGATGGTTTATGGCCGATGTTGAATACTTTTGCCATCAATGTGGGAGGACACTGCCCTGCCTCCTGTTCTCCTGCCCCGTAACTTCCGCCAGTGGAGACCCGCTCACCCTGTGTTGCCCACATTCCCCTATCATGCTTTACCGCCCAGCCTCCTGCTCTCATGCACCCTAACTCCCACCCAGTCGGAGGAGACACTGACTCCTGTATTTCTGTGCTGCCACGCTGGACCCTCACCCACTGGCAGAAGCTGCACAGTGTCCACCACCCTCTTTAGTCCCCCGTATGCCCACACACCCCTATCACTACCCAGCTTCCTGCTCTCCTGAACCGTAACTTCCACCACTGGGTAATCGCTGATGCTGTGTTGCCCACATACCCCTATCATGCCTCATATCCCAGCCTCCTGCTCTCATGCACCCTAACTCACACTCAGTAGGAGGAGACACTGACTCTGGGCCACCGTCTGGTACTCCTGTGCTGCCACGCTGGACCCTCACCCACTGCCAGAAGCTGCAATACAGGCATCTTTCATACAATTCTAACCATATTTCTCACAATACAAATGTTCACAAATTAAGGGGCGTAGCCCCTTACGCCGGTGTGAAGAGCGCCCGTAGGGCGCGATGAATCACCTAGTATGTAATACCTGTGAGAGGCCCATGCTACAGTACATATATGTAATACCGGTGAAAGGCCCATGCTACAGTACATATATGTAATACCTGTGAGATGCCCATGCTACAGTACATATATGTAATACCTGTGAGAGGCCCATGCTACAGTACATATATGTAATACCTGTGAGAGGCCCATGCTACAGTACATATATGTAATACCGGTGAGAGGCCCATGCTACAGTACATATATGTAATACCTGTGAGAGGCCCATGCTACAGTACATATATGTAATACCTGTGAGATGCCCATGCTACAGTACATATATGTAATACCGGTGAGAGGCCCATGCTACAGTACATATATGTAATACCTGTGAGAGGCCCATGCTACAGTACATATATGTTATACATGTGAGAGGCCCATGCTACAGTACATATATGTAATACCTGTGAGAGGCCCATGCTACAGTACATATATGTAATACCTGTGAGAGGCCCATGCTACAGTACATATATGTAATACCGGTGAAAGGCCCATGCTACAGTACATATATGTAATACCTGTGAGATGCCCATGCTACAGTACATATATGTAATACCTGTGAGAGGCCCATGCTACAGTACATATATGTAATACCTGTGAGAGGCCCATGCTACAGTACATATATGTAATACCGGTGAGAGGCCCATGCTACAGTACATATATGTAATACCTGTGAGAGGCCCATGCTACAGTACATATATGTAATACCTGTGAGATGCCCATGCTACAGTACATATATGTAATAACGGTGAGAGGCCCATGCTACAGTACATATATGTAATACCGGTGAGAGGCCCATGCTATAGTACATATATGTAATACCTGTGGGATGCCCATGCTACAGTACATATATGTAATACCTGTGAGAGGCCCATGCTACAGTACATATATGTAATACCTGTGAGATGCCCATGCTACAGTACATATATGTAATAACGGTGAGAGGCCCATGCTACAGTACATATATGTAATACCGGTGAGAGGCCCATGCTACAGTACATATATGTAATACCTGTGGGATGCCCATGCTATAGTACATATATGTAATACCTGTGGGATGCCCATGCTATAGTACATATATGTAATACCTGTGAGAGGCCCATGCTACAGTACATATATGTAATACCTGTGAGATGCCCATGCTACAGTACATATATGTAATACCTGTGAGAGGCCCATGCTACAGTACATATATGTAATACCTGTGAGAGGCCCATGCTATAGTACATAAATGTAATACCTGTGAGAGGCCCATGCTACAGTACATATATGTAATACCTGTGAGAGGCCCATGCTACAGTACATATATGTAATACCTGTGAGAGGCCCATGCTACAGTACATATATGTAATACCTGTGGGATGCCCATGCTATAGTACATATATGTAATACCGGTGAGAGGCCCATGCTACAGTACATATATGTAATACCTGTGGGATGCCCATGCTACAGTACATATATGTAATACCTGTGAGAGGCCCATGCTACAGTACATATATGTAATACCGGTGAGAGGCCCATGCTACAGTACATATATGTAATACCTGTGAGAGGCCCATGCTACAGTACATATATGTAATACCGGTGATAGGCCCATGCTACAGTACTGTCACGGACCCACCGGTCGCCTGCTCCGATACGTCAATCTGAGCAGCTCCGGCCGTGACTGGGGTTCACTTACGACACTCGGGTCCTTTCCTTGAGGTACACTGCCACCAGCCAAAACCTGATTTTAGCGCCTGAAACTGCGCAAGGGGCGGCTTGGCTCGCACCTGACCGCACAATACAATATATAAATGGTAACACGCTGGAGCGTTCTCTTCTGAGGCTAATGAGTCTTAAGAACACAGAACCAGGACTGAGAATATGTATCATTTATTCCTAGAAATACTACAGAGCTTTAGAAAATAGTTACAAGATTTTACAATGATTTTAAAAGTACACACGAGTGTTTTAAATGCAATTTCAGAAATAAAATAAAAAGGGAAAAATGACAGAACCGTAGCTTAAGTACCAATCCTGACGTGGGGGGGTTCTCCACAAGAAATCTCCCGTCGCTTACAGCCTGTTTGCTAGACCCCCAGGTAGTGACACTGACTATAGGGAGAAGGGTCTTAGTTATACCTTGAAGACTCCCTCATCCCTCCCACCCTTGGGATTTTTAAACATTCCCTTGCTGAGCCTAGTGAAGGTCCCTAGATATATGATCTTTCCCATAAAGAATTTCTCCCTGCTTTGAAGTAGATTTTATACATTCCTCAAGTGATAAGAGGTAATTTAGTGCAGGGCCAGAGCACCTTTTGGCCTGTTGGCTGGACACTATTGCTCTCCCCCCCAATCTGGTTTATGAGGGGTCTCAGATCTTATCTTACATCCTGACTCCAGAGGAGTCCACAGATGGCTACACTCCCTGGGTCACCAATAGTCCACACACATAATACATGACATGTTCTGATCTCCCACATAATAATCACAGGCGGCATGAATTTACCAAACATACCAGACATACATTGATTGCACAGATAACCATAACAGGAGGCATACGTTAATTTGATCGATCACCTGATCTGATCGTTACACCTCCCCCTTTTAAAATGGCGCACAGAGGCGGTGACCCACGTCACCGTCTCATCAGTGCGCTATTAACTAAATCACCTGGATGGGTAGCAGTGGTCTCTGTGCTGAGACAGACTGCCACTGATTCTGCTGAATTTGTACAAACACTTTCTTATACTTGACTTCTGTCATGGGACCACCGGACGCCATAGCCGTGGCTAGGGTGGGCAATGGGCATAGTCCCTGTCCCTCTCGCAGGAGATGGCAAACTAAAAGCACACAGGTGTCCTCAAACCCATAGTCTGTGAGCACACTGATATAGTGGGAGCTGTGTCCATCCCGGCTGGTATTGACACAGCCCACCACAGCTGTGCGTCGGACTCCTGGACACGAATTCTCCCCTGCAGCTGGCAGTTTGGCCTTACTCACTGAGATCAGTACCAGACTATTCCGCCACACCCCAGACGACCATCCCCCTGGGACTCGTAACTCAGCACGTCTAACTATACCACAGGTGTGAGGCATTCTCCCAGCACTATATACAGACTTGAAAATGTCTTCCCAGCACCTCTCCTGAGCTCACTGGCCCCCCCTCCCCTTCACTGGGGGGAAGGTCCACTCACTCAACACCTCACACCTCATCCTTTTGTGAGGAGATTCGCCCTCTGTGTCTGTGTGTGTGAATTGTGAAGGGGGGCACGTTTCTGCAAGGGGGAATACCAGCAGGTCATTGTCCCCTGTCTTGGGAACATCCCAGCTCAGCCTTTCCGAGGTTAATGGAGCTGAGTTTACCTGTGCTTCACGGGCCCTCCCACCCTTCTGGTTACACACAGCAGCTTCCCTACTAGCCACTGGCTCTATTCCTGACACAACCCTCTCACTGTACCCAGGGGTATCTTTCCCACTTCCCAGGTATGGGGCAGCCTGTGCAGGGTTGATTCTCAGTTCTGCGTGGAAAGCCAAGCTTTCCATGGCAGTCCAGGACACCTTCCTGAGCCTGACCTTCCCTCCCAGACCCGCAGGTTCTGTGGCTGGGGTGGTGCCACTGAGGTTCTCAGGAGAGGCATCCGTTATCCAGTGATGCTGGAAAAATGCACTCTCTGGAGGGTTCTCAGTGTCTGGAGGTAACCCCTGCTGTGTTCCGGTATCTGTGTTTGTGTGGCTACAGTAAGGAGGGGGGTTTGGGGGGGAAAGCTGCAGTAAGGGACACTCTCTCCCTATCTGACAGGTCTACAGTGCACACAGGACCCACCGGGTCACTTATTATAGCTGGTACCACATTTCCCACAGTAGCGCAAGACATCACATTATCAACAGTAACATCAATATCATAACCTGGGGAGACATCCTGCAATACCTGCAAATTAGCCTGTGCATCTTCCACAACACATGGGGCCCATCCTGCTGGCTTACAATTGCACCGTGGCAAAACATCTATATCTGGATCCCATGGTCTCTGAGCAGGAATGGGGTTATCTGAGCATGTTGTCACCAGTAACTTATTGGCAGGTACATGAGCTGCCTGCAACCAACTCAGATCTGTCCCATTTGTGCAGTTAGCGTTCCCGGGCACCATGTCACAACCAGACATCACTGGAGGAACAGGGTTAACGTCTAGCACAGCAACCCAAATGACATCACCAGCAGCACTCCTACCACTGATGAGTGAGGGTGTCTCATTCCCAACTAGATTAGGGCATTCATTTAACCCCACAAACTGGCAAGGATTACCCACTATACCTGTCTCTAACTCACCCTCCACCTCCACCGAAGGTACGGCACTATCACAGATCATCCCAGGGGCTTCACACAAAATAACAACATTGCAATGTTCAGCATGGTTACATACTACCTGAGATGCATCATATAGTTCAGAAGGGTTAGCGACATTGACAGATATGTGTGGAGTTAATAAAAGTCCCACATCAGTAGTCCCACACATACTTGTGTGCATACAGTCAGAAAGTCCCCTTCCTATTTCCGACATAGTCTCTTCCCTGCATACTTTCACTATGCAGTCAGCCTCTTCCGGCAACAAATCTGGAGCAACGGGTGGGAACATGCTGCTCACATCTTCCAGCAGTTTAAACTGGGCCTTGTGATGTGAGGTCTCTGGAACAGGTTCCACACCGATTGTAGCAGGCCAGGGTACCATGTCCATGAGGGAAACCCCGGTAGGATTTGTGTCGTTGGTTCCATAGCTGGTGATAGAAGCTGTTCCAGGCGATTCCTTTCAGCATCTGCCCAGCGGCACTGCTCTTTCCACCATGGAGTATCAAGCTTTTTACAATCATACGCATATTGCTGCGCTATTTCAAAACAGTCCGTCAGGTCTCTCAGCAGCAACCAAGGAGTCGCATCGGGACCCCCGGTTAGAAACTCGCCGCGATACATGCCGAAAACATTGCGCTCATCATTTCGTGCATGGGTGAGCCGCTTGATCATCTCCCAGCGGGAATTGTTGGGGCAGGAGATACCTTGCAGCTGACATTCTGTAGTGAGTTCCTCTGGGCTCATAAGCCTAAACGGATAATCATCACCATATGGGTCAGAATACTCACTGGGCTCTTCTGGTGCTGTAGGGGATTTGTACTCTGCAGTCTCCCTGACTGCCACACATCCTACAGTCTCCCTGGTGCTAGCAGAGATGTCAGCTCTCTGAGCATCAGTGGTAGTGTCCAGGGCCAGCTCATTACTCACAACCAAGCTGACACTCACTTGGCTTCCTCTGTCTGCTTCCAAGATAGGGAACTGTGCATGACGCGGTCCGATGAAATTCGCGCCAGCGGTGATTTGGGACCTCTGTCCCTTGTTAGGCTCCCCATGATTGATAACAGAGTCCACATCATGTTCCAACACATTATTTACTTCCGCAGACAGTAAAAGTTCAGTACGAAGCCCATCTCCTGCTAACTCAGTAGCCACGGCAGATAAAGTCTCACGTAAAGGTTCGCCATCATGATGCCCTGTATCATCCTCCACTGGTTCACCAACAGCGATCAGCCCCCTGAGCCTCACCAGTTCCAACTGGTACTCACGCTCGGCCTGACGCTCTGCAGCCTCTCTGTCGACAATGGCTTTGCGCTCCGCAGCCTCTCTGTCGACAATGCCTTGGCAGAACTGCACCAGCTGCAAAGCGAATACGGGGTTCACATTCTTCAATTGCCTGCTAGCAGCTAGAAGGTCGCTCTGCAGTGTAGACTTGCTGGGTCCAGCAGAAGTGTTTGACCCTGGCGCGGAATCGTTTGTACTGTCCAGTGCTGACTGAGCCCCTGGGGTAGGATTGTCCATGGACTGGTTTCCTCCAGCAGCTAGAGTCCGATCGGCATCCACTAGTGCCTGAATCATACGTTTTCTACTCTGGCCAGACCAAGGGATATTCCTCTGCACACACACGACCGCCAGGTCATCTCTCCTCATCTGCTGGTAATCAGCCATCCGGAGTCTCACACTTGTCAAATAAAATGATAGGAAAGAAAAACAAGAGAAGGGAGGGAACAGAAATTGCATCCACTGTGTGACTTTTAAAACTATAGTAAAGCTCTGAGTTCTGATTCTGGTGATGTGGGTATTTCTCACAAAATTCTACCCACACTCACTTAAGTTCTTAAAGAGAAAAATGAATTCTCCACCCCACCGCTTGCCGCCAAATGTCACGGACCCACCGGTCGCCTGCTCCGATACGTCAATCTGAGCAGCTCCGGCCGTGACTGGGGTTCACTCAGGACACTCGGGTCCTTTCCTTGAGGTACACTGCCACCAGCCAAAACCTGATTTTAGCGCTTGAAAATGCGCAAGGGGCGGCTTGGCTCGCACCTGACCGCACAATACAATATATAAATGGTAACACGCTGGAGCGTTCTCTTCTGAGGCTAATGAGTCTTAAGAACACAGAACCAGGACTGAGAATATGTATCATTTATTCCTAGAAATACTACAGAGCTTTAGAAAATAGTTATAAGATTTTACAATGATTTTAAAAGTACACACGAGTTTTAAATGCAATTTCAGAAATAAAATAAAAAGGGAAAAATGACAGAACCGTAGCTTACACTTAAGTACCAATCCTGACGTGGGGGGGTTCTCCACAAGAAATCTCCCGTCGCTTACAGCCTGTTTGCTAGACCCCCAGGTAGTGACACTGACTATAGGGAGAAGGGTCTTAGTTATACCTTGAAGACTCCCTCATCCCTCCCACCCTTGGGATTTTTAAACATTCCCTTGCTGAGCCTAGTGAAGGTCCCTAGATATAGGATCTTTCCCATAAAGAATTTGTCCCTGCTTTGAAGTAGATTTTATACATTCCTCAAGTGATAAGAGGTAATTTAGTGCAGGGCCAGAGCACCTTTTGGCCTGTTGGCTGGACACTATTGCTCTCCCCCCCAATCTGGTTTATGAGGGGTCTCAGATCTTATCTTACATCCTGACTCCAGAGGAGTCCACAGATGGCTACACTCCCTGGGTCACCAATAGTCCACACACATAATACATGACATGTTCTGATCTCCCACATAATAATCACAGGCGGCATGAATTTACCAAACATACCAGACATACATTGATTGCACAGATAATCATAACAGGAGGCATACGTTAATTTGATCGATCACCTGATCTGTTTGTTACAAGTACATATATGCATATCTCCCAACTGTCACGATTACAGCGGGACAGTCCCGATTTTCGGGTCCTGTCCCGCTGTCCCACCCGTGGCAGGCATTGTCCCGCTGCTGGGGGTGGCAGTTGGGAGACCCCCCAATCTAATAGAATAGACGCTGTGCGCATGCGCACAGCGCCTATTCTCGTATGAAAATGAGGTTGCGGGTAATTAGCATAAGCCGCACCCTCATTTGCATACGCCCGCCCCCTTTTTGGACGCTCGCGCGGCTTCGTCGCGCGGGTGTCCCTATTTCTTCAGCACACAAGTTGGGAGGTATGTATATGTAATACCTGTGAGAGGCCCATGCTACAGTACATATATGTAATACCGGTGAGAGGCCCATGCTACAGTACATATATGTAATACCGGTGAGAGGCCCATGCTACAGTACATATATGTAATACTTGTTGGATGCCCATGCTACAGTACATATATGTAATACCGGTGAAAGGCCCATGCTACAGTACATATATGTAATACCTGTGAGATGCCCATGCTACAGTACATATATGTAATACCTGTGAGAGGCCCATGCTACAGTACATATATGTAATACCTGTGAAAGGCCCATGCTACAGTACATATATGTAATACCTGTGAGATGCCCATGCTACAGTACATATATGTAATACCTGTGAGAGGCCCATGCTACAGTACATATATGTAATACCGGTGAGAGGCCCATGCTATAGTACATATATGTAATACCTGTGAGAGGCCCATGCTACAGTACATATATGTAATACCTGTGAAAGGCCCATGCTACAGTACATATATGTAATACCTGTGAGAGGCCCATGCTACAGTACATATATGTAATACCTGTGAAAGGCCCATGCTACAGTACATATATGTAATACCTGTGAGATGCCCATGCTACAGTACATATATGTAATACCGGTGAGAGGCCCATGCTACAGTACATATATGTAATACCGGTGAGAGGCCCATGCTACAGTACATATATGTAATACCTGTGAGAGGCCCATGCTACAGTACATATATGTAGTATCGGTGAGAGGCCCATGCTACAGTACATATATGTAATACCGGTGAGAGGCCCATGCTACAGTACATATATGTAATATCGGTGAGAGGCCCATGCTACAGTACATATATGTAATACCTGTGGGATGCCCATGCTAACGTACATATATGTAATACCTGTGAGAGGCCCATGCTACAGTACATATATGTAATACCTGTGAGAGGCCCATGCTACAGTACATATATGTAATACCTGTGAGAGGCCAATGCTACAGTACATATATGTAATACCTGTGAGAAGCCCATGCTACAATACATATATGTAATACCTGTGAGAGGCCCATGCTACAGTACATATATGTAATACCTGTGGGATGCCCATGCTATAGTACATATATGTAATACCGGTGAAAGGCCCATGCTACAGTACATATATGTAATACCTGTGAGAGGCCCATGCTACAGTACATATATGTAATACCTGTGAGAGGCCCATGCTACAGTACATATATGTAATACCTGTGAGAGGCCCATGCTACAGTACATATATGTAATACATGTGAGAGGCCCATGCTACAGTACATATATGTAATACCTGTGAGAGGCCCATGCTACATTACATATATGTAATACCTGTGAGAGGCCCATGCTACAGTACATATATGTAATACCTGTGAGAGGCCCATGCTACAGTACATATATGTGATACCTGTGAGAGGCCCATGCTACAGTACATATATGTGATACCTGTGAGAGGCCCATGCTACAGTACATATATGTAATACTTGTTGGATGCCCATGCTACAGTACATATATGTAATACCTGTGAGAGGCCCATGCTACAGTACATATATGTAATACCTGTGAGAGGCCCATGCTACAGTACATATATGTAATACATGTGAGAAGCCCATGCTATAGTACATATATGTAATACCTGTGGGAGGCCCATGCTATAGTACATATATGTAATACTTGTTGGATGCCCATGCTACAGTACATATATGTAATACCTGTTGGATGCCCATGCTACAGTACATATATGTAATACTTGTTGGATGCCCATGCTACAGTACATATATGTAATACCTGTGAGAGGCCCATGCTACAGTACATATATGTAATACCTGTGAAAGGCCCATGCTACAGTACATATATGTAATACCTGTGAGATGCCCATGCTACAGTACATATATGTAATACCTGTGAGAGGCCCATGCTACAGTACATATATGTAATACCGGTGAGAGGCCCATGCTATAGTACATATATGTAATACCTGTGAGAGGCCCATGCTACAGTACATATATGTAATACCTGTGAAAGGCCCATGCTACAGTACATATATGTAATACCTGTGAGAGGCCCATGCTACAGTACATATATGTAATACCTGTGAAAGGCCCATGCTACAGTACATATATGTAATACCTGTGAGATGCCCATGCTACAGTACATATATGTAATACCGGTGAGAGGCCCATGCTACAGTACATATATGTAATACCGGTGAGAGGCCCATGCTACAGTACATATATGTAATACCTGTGAGAGGCCCATGCTACAGTACATATATGTAATATCGGTGAGAGGCCCATGCTACAGTACATATATGTAATACCGGTGAGAGGCCCATGCTACAGTACATATATGTAATATCGGTGAGAGGCCCATGCTACAGTACATATATGTAATACCTGTGGGATGCCCATGCTAACGTACATATATGTAATACCTGTGAGAGGCCCATGCTACAGTACATATATGTAATACCTGTGAGAGGCCCATGCTACAGTACATATATGTAATACCTGTGAGAGGCCAATGCTACAGTACATATATGTAATACCTGTGAGAAGCCCATGCTACAATACATATATGTAATACCTGTGAGAGGCCCATGCTACAGTACATATATGTAATACCTGTGGGATGCCCATGCTATAGTACATATATGTAATACCGGTGAAAGGCCCATGCTACAGTACATATATGTAATACCTGTGAGAGGCCCATGCTACAGTACATATATGTAATACCTGTGAGAGGCCCATGCTACAGTACATATATGTAATACCTGTGAGAGGCCCATGCTACAGTACATATATGTAATACATGTGAGAGGCCCATGCTACAGTACATATATGTAATACCTGTGAGAGGCCCATGCTACATTACATATATGTAATACCTGTGAGAGGCCCATGCTACAGTACATATATGTAATACCTGTGAGAGGCCCATGCTACAGTACATATATGTGATACCTGTGAGAGGCCCATGCTACAGTACATATATGTGATACCTGTGAGAGGCCCATGCTACAGTACATATATGTAATACTTGTTGGATGCCCATGCTACAGTACATATATGTAATACCTGTGAGAGGCCCATGCTACAGTACATATATGTAATACCTGTGAGAGGCCCATGCTACAGTACATATATGTAATACATGTGAGAAGCCCATGCTATAGTACATATATGTAATACCTGTGGGAGGCCCATGCTATAGTACATATATGTAATACTTGTTGGATGCCCATGCTACAGTACATATATGTAATACCTGTTGGATGCCCATGCTACAGTACATATATGTAATACTTGTTGGATGCCCATGCTACAGTACATATATGTAATACCGGTGAGAGGCCCATGCTACAGTACATATATGTAATACCTGTGAGAGGCCCATGCTATAGTACATATATCTAATACCTGTGAGAGGCCCATGCTATAGTACATATATGTAATACCGGTGAGAGGCCCATGCTACAGTACATATATGTAATACTTGTTGGATGCCCATGCTACAGTACATATATGTAATACCGGTGAAAGGCCCATGCTACAGTACATATATGTAATACCTGTGAGATGCCCATGCTACAGTACATATATGTAATACCTGTGAGAGGCCCATGCTACAGTACATATATGTAATACCTGTGAAAGGCCCATGCTACAGTACATATATGTAATACCTGTGAGATGCCCATGCTACAGTACATATATGTAATACCTGTGAGAGGCCCATGCTACAGTACATATATGTAATACCGGTGAGAGGCCCATGCTATAGTACATATATGTAATACCTGTGAGAGGCCCATGCTACAGTACATATATGTAATACCTGTGAAAGGCCCATGCTACAGTACATATATGTAATACCTGTGAGAGGCCCATGCTACAGTACATATATGTAATACCTGTGAAAGGCCCATGCTACAGTACATATATGTAATACCTGTGAGATGCCCATGCTACAGTACATATATGTAATACCGGTGAGAGGCCCATGCTACAGTACATATATGTAATACCGGTGAGAGGCCCATGCTACAGTACATATATGTAATACCTGTGAGAGGCCCATGCTACAGTACATATATGTAATATCGGTGAGAGGCCCATGCTACAGTACATATATGTAATACCGGTGAGAGGCCCATGCTACAGTACATATATGTAATATCGGTGAGAGGCCCATGCTACAGTACATATATGTAATACCTGTGGGATGCCCATGCTAACGTACATATATGTAATACCTGTGAGAGGCCCATGCTA
This sequence comes from Crinia signifera, assembly GCF_055691185.1. Classification (NCBI taxonomy): domain Eukaryota; kingdom Metazoa; phylum Chordata; class Amphibia; order Anura; family Myobatrachidae; genus Crinia; species Crinia signifera. The sequence goes on from NC_139223.1 coordinate 8,078,772, forward strand.
CAGAACATATATGTAATACCTGTGAGAGGCCCATGCTACAGTACATATATGTAATACCTGTGAGAGGCCAATGCTACAGTACATATATGTAATACCTGTGAGAAGCCCATGCTACAATACATATATGTAATACCTGTGAGAGGCCCATGCTACAGTACATATATGTAATACCTGTGGGATGCCCATGCTATAGTACATATATGTAATACCGGTGAAAGGCCCATGCTACAGTACATATATGTAATACCTGTGAGAGGCCCATGCTACAGTACATATATGTAATACCTGTGAGAGGCCCATGCTACAGTACATATATGTAATACCTGTGAGAGGCCCATGCTACAGTACATATATGTAATACATGTGAGAGGCCCATGCTACAGTACATATATGTAATACCTGTGAGAGGCCCATGCTACAGTACATATATGTAATACCTGTGAGAGGCCCATGCTACAGTACATATATGTAATACCTGTGAGAGGCCCATGCTACAGTACATATATGTGATACCTGTGAGAGGCCCATGCTACAGTACATATATGTGATACCTGTGAGAGGCCCATGCTACAGTACATATATGTAATACTTGTTGGATGCCCATGCTACAGTACATATATGTAATACCTGTGAGAGGCCCATGCTACAGTACATATATGTAATACCTGTGAGAGGCCCATGCTACAGTACATATATGTAATACATGTGAGAAGCCCATGCTATAGTACATATATGTAATACCTGTGGGAGGCCCATGCTATAGTACATATATGTAATACTTGTTGGATGCCCATGCTACAGTACATATATGTAATACCTGTTGGATGCCCATGCTACAGTACATATATGTAATACTTGTTGGATGCCCATGCTACAGTACATATATGTAATACCGGTGAGAGGCCCATGCTACAGTACATATATGTAATACCTGTGAGAGGCCCATGCTATAGTACATATATGTAATACCTGTGAGAGGCCCATGCTATAGTACATATATGTAATACCTGTGAGAGGCCCATGCTACAGTACATATATGTAATACCTGTTGGATGCCCATGCTACAGTACATATATGTAATACCTGTTGGATGCCCATGCTACAGTACATATATGTAATACCTGTGAGAGGCCCATGATACAGTACATATATGTAATACTTGTTGGATGCCCATGCTACAGTACATATATGTAATACCTGTGAGAGGCCCATGCTACAGTACATATATGTAATACTTGTTGGATGCCCATGCTACAGTACATATATGTAATACCTGTGAGAGGCCCATGCTACAGTACATATATGTAATACCTGTGAGAGGCCAATGCTACAGTACATATATGTAATACCTGTGAGAAGCCCATGCTACAATACATATATGTAATACCTGTGAGAGGCCCATGCTACAGTACATATATGTAATACCTGTGGGATGCCCATGCTATAGTACATATATGTAATACCGGTGAAAGGCCCATGCTACAGTACATATATGTAATACCTGTGAGAGGCCCATGCTACAGTACATATATGTAATACCTGTGAGAGGCCCATGCTACAGTACATATATGTAATACCTGTGAGAGGCCCATGCTACAGTACATATATGTAATACATGTGAGAGGCCCATGCTACAGTACATATATGTAATACCTGTGAGAGGCCCATGCTACATTACATATATGTAATACCTGTGAGAGGCCCATGCTACAGTACATATATGTAATACCTGTGAGAGGCCCATGCTACAGTACATATATGTGATACCTGTGAGAGGCCCATGCTACAGTACATATATGTGATACCTGTGAGAGGCCCATGCTACAGTACATATATGTAATACTTGTTGGATGCCCATGCTACAGTACATATATGTAATACCTGTGAGAGGCCCATGCTACAGTACATATATGTAATACCTGTGAGAGGCCCATGCTACAGTACATATATGTAATACATGTGAGAAGCCCATGCTATAGTACATATATGTAATACCTGTGGGAGGCCCATGCTATAGTACATATATGTAATACTTGTTGGATGCCCATGCTACAGTACATATATGTAATACCTGTTGGATGCCCATGCTACAGTACATATATGTAATACTTGTTGGATGCCCATGCTACAGTACATATATGTAATACCGGTGAGAGGCCCATGCTACAGTACATATATGTAATACCTGTGAGAGGCCCATGCTATAGTACATATATCTAATACCTGTGAGAGGCCCATGCTATAGTACATATATGTAATACCGGTGAGAGGCCCATGCTACAGTACATATATGTAATACTTGTTGGATGCCCATGCTACAGTACATATATGTAATACCGGTGAAAGGCCCATGCTACAGTACATATATGTAATACCTGTGAGATGCCCATGCTACAGTACATATATGTAATACCTGTGAGAGGCCCATGCTACAGTACATATATGTAATACCTGTGAAAGGCCCATGCTACAGTACATATATGTAATACCTGTGAGATGCCCATGCTACAGTACATATATGTAATACCTGTGAGAGGCCCATGCTACAGTACATATATGTAATACCGGTGAGAGGCCCATGCTATAGTACATATATGTAATACCTGTGAGAGGCCCATGCTACAGTACATATATGTAATACCTGTGAAAGGCCCATGCTACAGTACATATATGTAATACCTGTGAGAGGCCCATGCTACAGTACATATATGTAATACCTGTGAAAGGCCCATGCTACAGTACATATATGTAATACCTGTGAGATGCCCATGCTACAGTACATATATGTAATACCGGTGAGAGGCCCATGCTACAGTACATATATGTAATACCGGTGAGAGGCCCATGCTACAGTACATATATGTAATACCTGTGAGAGGCCCATGCTACAGTACATATATGTAATATCGGTGAGAGGCCCATGCTACAGTACATATATGTAATACCGGTGAGAGGCCCATGCTACAGTACATATATGTAATATCGGTGAGAGGCCCATGCTACAGTACATATATGTAATACCTGTGGGATGCCCATGCTAACGTACATATATGTAATACCTGTGAGAGGCCCATGCTACAGAACATATATGTAATACCTGTGAGAGGCCCATGCTACAGTACATATATGTAATACCTGTGAGAGGCCAATGCTACAGTACATATATGTAATACCTGTGGGATGCCCATGCTATAGTACATATATGTAATACCGGTGAAAGGCCCATGCTACAGTACATATATGTAATACCTGTGAGAGGCCCATGCTACAGTACATATATGTAATACCTGTGAGAGGCCCATGCTACAGTACATATATGTAATACCTGTGAGAGGCCCATGCTACAGTACATATATGTAATACATGTGAGAGGCCCATGCTACAGTACATATATGTAATACCTGTGAGAGGCCCATGCTACAGTACATATATGTAATACCTGTGAGAGGCCCATGCTACAGTACATATATGTAATACCTGTGAGAGGCCCATGCTACAGTACATATATGTGATACCTGTGAGAGGCCCATGCTACAGTACATATATGTGATACCTGTGAGAGGCCCATGCTACAGTACATATATGTAATACTTGTTGGATGCCCATGCTACAGTACATATATGTAATACCTGTGAGAGGCCCATGCTACAGTACATATATGTAATACCTGTGAGAGGCCCATGCTACAGTACATATATGTAATACATGTGAGAAGCCCATGCTATAGTACATATATGTAATACCTGTGGGAGGCCCATGCTATAGTACATATATGTAATACTTGTTGGATGCCCATGCTACAGTACATATATGTAATACCTGTTGGATGCCCATGCTACAGTACATATATGTAATACTTGTTGGATGCCCATGCTACAGTACATATATGTAATACCGGTGAGAGGCCCATGCTACAGTACATATATGTAATACCTGTGAGAGGCCCATGCTATAGTACATATATGTAATACCTGTGAGAGGCCCATGCTATAGTACATATATGTAATACCTGTGAGAGGCCCATGCTACAGTACATATATGTAATACCTGTTGGATGCCCATGCTACAGTACATATATGTAATACCTGTTGGATGCCCATGCTACAGTACATATATGTAATACCTGTGAGAGGCCCATGATACAGTACATATATGTAATACTTGTTGGATGCCCATGCTACAGTACATATATGTAATACCTGTGAGAGGCCCATGCTACAGTACATATATGTAATACTTGTTGGATGCCCATGCTACAGTACATATATGTAATACCTGTGAGAGGCCCATGCTACAGTACATATATGTAATACCTGTGAGAGGCCCATGCTACATTACATATATGTAATACCTGTGAGAAGCCCATGCTATAGTACATATATGTAATACCTGTGAGAGGCCCATGCTACAGTACATATATGTAATACCTGTGAGAAGCCCATGCTACAATACATATATGTAATACCTGTGAGAAGCCCATGCTATAGTACATATATGTAATACCTGTGAGAGGCCCATGCTACAGTACATATATGTAATACCTGTGAGAGGCCCATGCTACAGTACATATATGTGATACCTGTGAGAGGCCCATGCTACAGTACATATATGTAATACTTGTTGGATGCCCATGCTACAGTACATATATGTAATACCTGTGAGAGGCCCATGCTACAGTACATATATGTAATACCTGTGAGAAGCCCATGCTACAATACATATATGTAATACCTGTGAGAAGCCCATGCTACAGTACATATATGTTATACCTGTGGGAGGCCCATGCTACAGTACATATATGTAATACCTGTGGGAGGCCCATGCTACAGTACATATATGTAATACCGGTGAGAGGCCCATGCTATAGTACATATATGTAATACCTGTGAGAAGCCCATGCTACAATACATATATGGGTACTCTTTACCTAGAACGGCGCCCGCGATTAGAATCGCGGGCGTCGGGGGTAAAAAAATCGCGGTCATCGCGGGCATCGTGGGTAAATCGCGGGTACATAAAAATCGTGTACCCGCGATCACCGCGATTTTCCCATAGGGAACAATGTTAAAAAGCCTGATTGACCGCGATTTTACTTTAAAATGCCTCAATGCCCGCGATTTTCACATAGGAATCAATGTTAAATGGGCTACAGAGCCCAAATAGGCAGATTTAACCCTTAAATGTCACCCCAATTTTTGTACGCCACCCCACGATCCACGCCAACCCGAAGCGTGGCGAGCGCAGCGAGCCCGCGAGGGGCGGCGGTACGCGTCCTCCGACCTTTTCATGCCCTACTATCCACGTCGGCGTGGAGTTGAGAATAGAATAGTGTGGCGAGCGCAGCGAGCCACCGGGCCCGAAGCGTGGCGAGCGCAGCGAGCCCCGCGAGGGGACGCGGATACCTTCACAGTTATACGCGTCCCCTCGCGGGCTTCACAGGTATCCGTGGCGAAAAGCGGACACCTGTGAAGCCCGCGAGGGGACGCGTTTACCTGTGAAGGTATCCGCGTCCCCTCGCGGGGCTCGCTGCGCTCGCCACGCTTCGGGCTCGGTGGCTCGCTACGCTCGCCACACTATTCTATTCTCAACTCCACGCCGACGTGGATAGTAGGGCATGAAAAGGTCGGAGGACGCGTACCGCCGCCCCTCGCGGGCTCGCTGCGCTCGCCACGCTTCGGGTTGGCGTGGATCGTGGGGTGGCGTACAAAAATTGGGGGGACATTTAAGGGTTAATTCTGCCTATTTGGGCTCTGTAGCCCATTTAACATTGATTCCTATGTGAAAATCGCGGGCATTGAGGCATTGAATGCAAAATCGCGGTCAATCAGGCTTTTTAACATTGTTCCCTATGGGAAAATCGCGGTGATCGCGGGCATCGCGTCGCGGCCGTTTATGTACTGCCCGCGATGTCGCGATCACCGCGATGGGCGCCGTTCTAGGTAAAGAGTACCCATATATGTAATACCTGTGAGAAGCCCATGCTACAGTACATATATGTTATACCTGTGGGAGGCCCATGCTACATTACATATATGTAATACCTGTGAGAAGCCCATGCTACAATACATATATGTAATACCTGTGAGAAGCCCATGCTACAGTACATATATGTTATACCTGTGGGAGGCCCATGCTACAGTACATATATGTAATACCTGTGGGAGGCCCATGCTACAGTACATATATGTAATACCGGTGAGAGGCCCATGCTACATTACATATATGTAATACCTGTGAGAAGCCCATGCTACAATACATATATGTAATACCTGTGAGAAGCCCATGCTACAGTACATATATGTTATACCTGTGGGAGGCCCATGCTACAGTACATATATGTAATACCTGTGGGAGGCCCATGCTACAGTACATATATGTAATACCGGTGAGAGGCCCATGCTATAGTACATATATGTAATACCTGTGAGAAGCCCATGCTACAGTACACATATGTAATACCTGTGGGAGGCCAGGGGCAAACGCAGGATTTTCAGAGGGGTGGAGCAAAGCACGGAGATGGACACTTAGGTGTCCCAGTATATGCCGGGTCAGTTAAAGTATTATAGATAGACCAAATGTATATAAATAATAATGATTTTATATATATAATATATATATATATATATATATATATATATATATATATATATATATATGTAGACCCCTTGGTATAGCAATGTATTCGGGCCCCTACCGATCCTCCAGCGGTAGGGGTGGGGGTAGCTTTGATGTCCCGCGGGTGGTAGGGGATATTATATCAACCGCTCAGCATGTAGGGCCTGGATCAGTAATTTCCACTAATTGCCCCTTTACTGCACAGATGGTGGGAGAAGGGGGCACTGGGCTGAATGAAGGGGCCCTGATACATAACTTCCAGGGTGGTAGAGGATGTTTAATACGCAGAGGAGGGGTGTATAGTGGAGTCGGCTTATTATTCATAATTTTCTGTTAGGAGACACCTTGCTTTACTGCAGATATCTCCAGTTCCCGGAAATAGATTTCTTAGATTTTAATGGAATTAAAAACTAGAGAATCCCACCTACCAAATGGTATTGTGGACTAGGGGATCAGAGTTCAGGAGGCAGAGCAATCTGCCAACGAGTATATAAAACTACATACCAGGTGTGTGGAGCTGGAGCAGTAACCAGCTGCTTGACGGCTGATATCTCTGGTTCTGGGAACAGTAGAGACAAGCTACTAGTATCCATCAAAGGGGAAGAGTTCCAGCTTTTGGAATATACCCTCAGAGAAACTCTAAGTCATACAGAACCTGAAATATCTGACTGGGAATAGCAATTAACAGGCTTGGATGGGGACCACTGCTTTGAAGTCAGATATCTCCAGTTCCCAAGGGCCGGTTTTTAAAATTCTTGTATCCATGGAAAGAGGGGACCCTCAGCTTTCAGCCAAGCACCCTTAGACTACTGCGGGGTTTCTGGGTACTCAGAAACCCCCCCTGCGTGCACTACTGCAGGCCCATGCTACAGTACATATATGTAATACCTGTGAGAGGCCCCTGAAAGCGCCCTATTCAGTGCACTTCGTGGTGGTGGTTCCAGTAGAATCCACATGACAACCCCTCATTGGCATCATTTTGGCGTATCTGAGCGCACACCTGGGTAGGGTGCTGTGACCGTAATTCACTTACTAATTTCTTCCTGACATTTCTCCATGATCAGAGCGTACAGAGAAGGATGAGCGACTACATCAAGGACTTCTGCCTCAGTGACTGTGCGCAGGGGGACCAAGGTTACCAGCGAGTCCTTCTACAGCTCTATGGTTTGCCGGGCAATGGAAAGTCCTCCTTCATCAACTCCTGCAAGTATGTCTTAGATGGCGGAGAGTTTACAGAATATGCGGAGACCGCGGTTGGTGGTGGCGCATGCACCACACGCAGAATAACTTATAAACTCAGCGACACTCTATGGTTGGTCGATAACCGTGGGATGAAATCATTAGACAGGTTCCAGACAGGAGAGATATTTGCTCAGCTTGGTGAGTAGTGAATACATCTGATTTGGGGGAGGAGACAGCTCCTAACTGCCAAGATACAGGCTGAGAGCAAGATGTACTAAGCTTGAAAAGTGATCAAATGGAGAGTGATAAACCACCAGCCAATCAGCTCCTAATTGCCATGTCACATACTGTTTGAAAAATGACAGATAGGAGCTGATTCATATTGAATGATTTTCTCCCTGTCCGCAGCGCCAAGTAGACTCACTTGGCGCTGCAAAGGCTGTGGAGAGAAGGAGGCTGCTGGTGATGTCAGCGGCCCTCCCTCCCAACAACTGGGGAACGCCTGCAATAAAACCCCCAAATGCCTGCAGGAAGTCAATCACCCTTCGCTCGCTGCCTTCAGTCAGATGTCTTGCGCATTCGCACTGCGTACTGTGCGCATGTGTGGTCATTTGATAATCACTCGGACTGTAAATTTGCAGCCCGTTGAAGGAGTCTGAATCAGGCCCCTTATCTCGATCCACTTTATCGCTCTCAAAATTTCTACACATCTCCCCCTCAGTGACAGAAAACCGGTATGATTGAGTTACTACCTGCTATTATACTGGAGCTATCTGTGTCCTCACCAGGGAATCTTCTGCCTCTGGATGAGGAGGTAGTATGGTGCGAAGACTTCTCCAAGAACATGACGCGACTGCTGGAAGAACACAAAAAGAGCGACTACAGGGACCTCATTGTGCCGATCTTCATACACAGGTCGGTCACTTACTGACGTTCTCAGAGCAAATTCCACTTTAACTAAAGGTAACAGTAGATCAGAGCGTATGACACACGTATGACACACATACAACGCTGAGAGCATCAAGAGTACCCAAGCGTTTACTGGCAGTGTTTGTAGTGTTACGACAGCAGCTACTTTACTACGATATTGGCTGCTTGATCTCACAATTTGGCAAGGACCATTTGTTTCCCCCTTTTAGCAGAAATCTCTGGGGATCAAATCTACAAGAACAGATTTTTGAGCAAGAGATCATAACATAAATTAAAAATAAAATAAAAGATACTATCACCGGAGACACAGGGGGGGAGGGATGCTCTAACATCCGCGCCCCCTTACCGCCGGCTACCGCATACATAATTATCGCATATGCTGTAACATATGCGATAATTATGGCAAAGGACAGCTCTTGTGTTAAAAGCTGTCCTTTGCGGTAAGGCAGCGGGTCCAATCAGGATCCGGCGGCTCCCCCCTCCATCCCTTACCCGGCGCTGCTGCGCCAGGCTCTCCTCCTCCCTGCACCCGGAAGAGGATCATAGTGCAGGGAGGAGGAGGTCACAAGTCCGGGCAGCACAGCTCTGTGCTGCCCGGACACAGTTCGGGGGGGGGGTCGTGAAGGGCAGGGGTAACCCAGCGGGGGGGGGGGGATGATTAGAGCATCCCAAATACTCTGAAAACGGGGTTTTTACCGCATTTTTAGTTTTAGAGAATCTCCTCCACAACCTGAGCTGTTACACGTTCCTGTGATTCTGATCAGATTCTCTTTCTCAAACAGCATTTTATTTTTTATATTCTGTCTGCTGAAGGGAAGAGTTTGTTTGGTTATTCTAAGTCACGCTCAAAAAAGTGAGTAAATTCCGCTGCACACTCCTTTGTGCGAGGACTGAGGCTCCCACTGATAGAGCCTGCTGTAGTACCGACCGGTGTATCGTGGGTGTACCATCAGCCACGCCATAACAGCTTGCAACAGCAACAAAAAAATATAGAATTAAAAATAAAATTGGGTTTTGCTATGGAATAATGGCCCTTATTCTGGTTCACTCGCAAAGGAAAATGTATTCTCAAATGGACAAAACCGTGTGCACTGCAGGTGGGGCAGGATAAATATTAAAATATAAAACACGCACAGTACACAGTCAATCTAATATTCACCTACTTCCAGTGTAGATCATGTCCTTTGGGTCCATGTAGGTAGGGCCGGATTATAATGGGGGCACAGGGGGTCAGTACCCCTGGGCCCCCCTCTATCTACGGGTCCCCTGTGGTTGGCATGTATTTAAAATATATATATATATATATATATATATATATATATATATATAATATTGTGTACAATAGAAATTCCTCATCTCCAAAGCTAATTCTCTCAACACCGACATACAGTAGAGACATAGACACATAGAATGTGGACTTGGAGATATGAAGACGGAGCTGTGAAGGCTTGGTTATGGCTGTGGATAGCTGTAGCACTGGGAAGCACTTGGAAACAGCTGAGGATAGCTGCAGCACTGGAATACACTTGAGGATAACTGTGGTACCTGAAGCCAACTGTGTATAACTGAGGCACTTGTAAACAACTGAGGATAACTAAATAAGCAGAAAGATTCATCAGACCTGTTTGCAGTCTTTCCGTCACAGCACGTGGTGGGGCACCCTCTTCTACTCTTGTTGACTAAAGGCCCCCATCCACTAGTGCGATTTGAGAAATCTAACCAAATCTCACGGTCCCGTGTACATCGGATCAAGTCGGACGGTCAGATGGGCTGCACATAAGATTTGATCAATGTTATGTGCATCCTGGAGCCGGGCAGGGGGACGCAGAGTGGCCATAGACCACTGATGGTTTCAAATCATCGATGGTCAATGGCCATCCCTACTGGCAAGCACCACTGCTGCCCTTATTCAGAGCAGCTCCCACTCCTCACCCTGGTTACTCAGCATACTCTGAGCACCAAGTCCCACCTGCCGCCACTCAGCAGCCAGCGTGGGTGAAATTCATGAGCACCGCGCACTGGCTATGTAATGCTGCTGCTTTATAGGCATCCCTCTTCATTTGCAGCACTTCCAAGTCATAAATGTTAACAAAGTGTTACAGTGTGCCAACCTGAAGCAGCCCAGCCATAACAACCCATCCCTTAAATAGTAACAAATATGTCTGGGTCTAATAGCGGCTTACAACATGTGAGAGCCAGCTTACCCGGAGATACACCCACTCTGTACCTCCCAACATGATCTTCTCCAGGAGGATACAATGCTCTGCTCCTGGGCTTCCCTCTTACTGTATGATCATCCCCTTCCCCCGTACACCCACTCTGTACCTCCAAACATGATCTTCTCCAGGAGGATACAATGCTCTGCTCCTGGAATTCCCTCTTACTGTATGATCGTCCCCATCCCCCGTACACCCACTCTGTACCTCCCAACATGATCTTCTCCAGGAGGATACAATACTCTGCTCCTGGACTTCCCTCTTACTGTATGATCGTCCCCTTCCCCCGTACACCCACTCTATACCTCCCAACATGATCCTCTCCAAGAGGGACACAATGCTCTGCTCCTGGACTTCCCTCTTACTGTATGATCGTCGCCTTCCCCCGTACACTCACTCTGTACCTCCCAACATGATCTTCTCCAGGAGGATACAATACTCTGCTCCTGGACTTCCCTCTTACTGTATGATCGTCCCTTTCCCCCGTACACCCACTCTATACCTCCCAACATGATCCTCTCCAAGAGGGACACAATGCTCTGCTCCTTGACTTCCCTCTTACTGTATGATCGTCGCCTTCCCCCGTACACCCACTCTGTACCTCCCAACATGATCTTCTCCAGGAGGATACAATGCTCTGCTCCTGGACTTCCCTCTTACTGTATGATCGTCCCCTTCCCCCGTACACCCACTCTATACCTCCCAACATGATCCTCTCCAAGAGGGACACAATGCTCTGCTCCTGGACTTCCCTCTTACTGTATGATTGTCGCCTTCCCCCGTACACCCACTCTGTACCTCCCAACATGATCTTCTCCAGGAGGATACAATGCTCTGCTCCTGGACTTCCCTCTTACTGTATGATCGTCCCCTTCCCCCGTACACCCACTCTGTACCTCCCAACATTATCCTCTCCAAGAGGGACACAATGCTCTGCTCCTGGACTTCCCTCTTACTGTATGATCGTCGCCTTCCCCCGTACACCCACTCTGTACCTCCCAACATGATCTTCTCCAGGAGGATACAATACTCTGCTCCTGGACTTTCCTCTTACTGTATGATCGTCCCCTTCCCCCGTACACCCACTCTATACCTCCCAACATGATCCTCTCCAAGAGGGACACAGTGCTCTGCTCCTGGACTTCCCTCTTACAGTATGATTGTCTCCTTCCCCCATACACCACTCCGTACCTCCCAACATGACCCTCTCCCAGAGGGACACAATGCTCTGCTCCTGGGCTTCCCTCTTACTGTATGATCGTCCCCTTCCCCCGTACACCACTTCGTACCTCCCAACATGATCCTCTCCAGGAGAGACACAATGCTCTGCTCTTGGACTTTCCTCTTATTGTATGATTACCTCCATCTGTGTTGAACAGATTAATTAATAAGAAAGGTGTTTCACTACAGGTGATGGCAATACAGGAGGAAAGTGCATGAGCAGAGCAATGTGTCCTACTCAGGGCCGGATTAACAATGGGCCTGATGGAGCTACAGCTTCCCTCTTACTGTATGATCATCCCTTTCCCCCGTACACCCACTCTGTACCTCCCAACATGATCTTCTCCAGGAGGATACAATACTCTGCTCCTGGACTTTCCTCTTACTGTATGATCGTCCCCTTCCCCCGTACACCCACTCTGTACCTCCCAACATGATCTTCTCCAGGAGGATACAATACTCTGCTCCTGGACTTCCCTCTTACTGTATGATCGTCCCCTTCCCCCGTACACCCACTCTATACCTCCCAACATGATCCTCCCAAGAGGGACACAATGCTCTGCTCCTGGACTTCCCTCTTACTGTATGATCGTCGCCTTCCCCCGTACACCCACTCTGTACCTCCCAACATGATCTTCTTCAGGAGGATACAATGCTCTGCTCCTGGACTTCCCTCTTACTGTATGATTGTCCCCTTCCCCCGTACACCCACTCTGTACCTCCCAACATGATCTTCTCCAGGAGGATACAATACTCTGCTTCTGGACTTCCCTCTTACTGTATGATCGTCCCTTTCCCCCGTACACCCACTCTGTACCTCCCAACATGATCTTCTCCAGGAGGATACAATACACTGCTCCTGGACTTTCCTCTTACTGTATGATCGTCGCCTTCCCCCGTACACCCACTCTGTACCTCCCAACATGATCTTCTCCAGGAGGATACAATACTCTGCTCCTGGACTTCCCTCTTACTGTATGATCGTCCCCTTCCCCCGTACACCCACTCTATACCTCCCAACATGATCCTCTCCAAGAGGGTCACATTGCTCTGCTCCTGGACTTCCCTCTTACTGTATGATAGTCGCCTTCCCCCGTACACCCACTCTGTACCTTCCAACATGATCTTCTCCAGGAGGATACAATATTCTGCTCCTGGACTTTCCTCTTACTGTATGATCGTCCCCTTCCCCCGTACACCCACTCTGTACCTCCCAACATGATCCTCTCCAAGAGGGACACAATGCTCTGCTCCTGGACTTCCCTCTTACTGTATGATTGTCCCCTTCCCCCATACACCACTCCGTACCTCCCAACATGATCCTCTCCAGGAGGGACACAATGCTCTGCTCTTGGACTTTCCTCTTATTGTATGATTACCTCCATCTGTGTTGAACAGGTTAATTAATAAGAAAGGTGTTTCACTACAGGCGATGGCAATACAGGAGGAAAGTGCATGAGCAGAGCAATGTGTCCTATTCATGGCTGGATTAACAATGGGCCTGATGGAGCTACAGCTACAGGCCCACTCTCCAAATAGGGCCAGGGCTTTCCAACTAGCCCAGTCCCGTGTCACTAGCCTCCCGGGAACTAGAGATACAGCCAGGCAAATCTGGAACGTTTTCCCCATAGAATAACATGGGACCCGCTAATTCTGACCTCCACCCGGTTCCAAAGGCTGCCAGTTCCCCCTTCAGCATCACAGAAGCTCGAGGTTGATCTCAGTCGAATCCAAATCGCTGGTCCATATGGGTTCATTGGTTCTCGAGATATTGCTGGTAAACCAATTTTTTCATTTCTGAAATGCAATTTCCTTGCACTTTCACGGGACCAAAATCAATCAATCATTATTGCTTACTCTGTTTGGTATAGTGTGTATTTTGGCTTAACCTGTGTGGCATAACCTGAATTTTGACTCATTCCGTGTGCCATAGTGTGAACTTTGGCTCATTATGGGCGGGATGTTCTATGACGAAAATGTGGTAAAACGCCCGCATTTTTAAATTTACAACAACCCGGCCGTACAGTCTTCAGCAGGCAGGGTATCACCACCTTTGGGTGGCAATACCCTAAAGAAGCCTATGGGCTTCTACCGCTGCCCACCATCCCCACTCCCCTCCACTGTCCTCCGTACTGCTCCTCCTCCCCCAGCAGCATGTCACTGCCGGGGATGTCCTTTCAGCTGCAGGGGGAGGAGGACATGCCGGGGACGCTGCAGATGCGTGCTGGCATTGCGGCGGTGATCTATGTTAATACATCCCGCCCTCCATGTGGCACAGTGTGTAAGAGGCAAGTACAGTATAAGGGGGTTACTATTGTGTTGCATGATTTGTATAAGGGGTACATGGTGTGGTAAACTTAGGTGACTACATAAAAGGTGCTGAAATGTTATCTACCAAGTTTCGGCTTTCAGTACATTTTTATGACTGGAGTGCCGCCTCACCCTGCAAGTATCTTAGGACATCGGCATCCTGCGGGTGCACCTTTGGGAGGGCACCCGCCAATATATCTCCCTGCATTTTTTCTATGCCAGCCCCCTGCCTTTTCCAGGCATATATAATTAGTATTTACACAAATAGAGACCCACCCATGAGCAGACCACCCAACCAGAACACTGGTCACGCCCCCCACATTATTAGGTGCTGGCCACAACCCCTATTATTACGCACAATAGGTCCTTGATAACTTTCAGCTCCAGGCCCATTTAGACCTTAATCTGGCACTGGTCCTCCTGGAGAGGGGCATGTTGGGAGGTATGGGAGTCAGCAATCTCTCCTAATGCTGACCCATCTATGCCTCTCTAAACTAAACAACACATTTACATACCCTCCAAGTGTACTGATGTTGCCAGTACAGTACAGTTTTTTAACAGTCTGTACCGGCAAATACAGTTTAACGCTTTTTTGTCACTCACTGCGCCGCAAAATCATTCCTCCTCCTGGCTGTCTGAGTTCCGGGGCCCCGCTCCGTGTGCTTGCTGCCCTGGTGCACCAGCTCTCCCCCTCCGTGAGTGCATTGCGGGCATTGCATGGTGTCATGACATCACCCGCACTCAGTGGAAGGATGTCTCTCTGCCCTCACTGTCTGCGCATGGCTTGGTGGGCTGCTGGCATATTAAATAAGCATATTTAATATACTTATTTAATATGCCAGCAGCCCACCAAGCCACTATGGGGGTTATTTTGGTTCACTCTCTCACAAATTCCTTCTTAGATGGACAAAACCATGCTCCATTGCAGGTGGGGCAGATGTTACTTGTGCATAGAGAAGTAGATTTGGGTGGGGTTTTACTTCAAAGTGAGATCTATATTGCAGTGTAAAAATAAAGCAGTCAGTATTTACCCTGCACAGAAACAAAATAACTCACCCAAATCTAATTCTCTCTGCACATGTTGCATCTGCCCCCCTGCAGTGCACATGGTTTTGTCAAATCTAAGAAGGAATATGTCAGAAAGACTGAACCAAAATAACCCCCTATGTGACATGAGCTGCATGATATGTGTAGTAGAAGACAAAGTTGGGGAATCTACCGCACAGGATTTAATATTGAAATTACTAGTTCAATGTTCTTTTTGGGAAAAAGGGGAGTGGGGAGATGGATCAGTGCACAGGTTTGTATCAGATATATAGATAGCTGATTATAAAGTATCCACAATGTTTTTCAATTTGAGGGGAGATTTCAGCTGTTCTCCCTGATAATTAAAGTGTGCGGAGGTGCACCCTAGAGAGTAAGTAGAGTATTTAAGAAAATAAGAAAAAGACTCTCTTTTTTGTTGGGGCACTCTTAGAAAAAAACATATATGTATGTTAGTTTTATTGTAAATCTAAACAATTACAGGAAATTGTAGTAGAGCAAAGTGAAAGGTTATTCTGGGACTAGTATAACAGTTAAGGCTGTGCCAGGATCTGGAACTCTGCTTTTGATCTCAAAACAGGAGGGAAAGAAAAGATACTTTGTTTCAAAAACCAGTTTACACACTGTCTATATAGAGGAAACAGTGTGTCAGATGTGGGCAAGTTTTCTGGCTGGATGTTTGAGATTAATGCAGCAGATTTGTGCTTATTATTGTTTAATACTTTACTGGAGGCAGTCAGAAGACTGCTACAGATGACTGCTACAGATGACTGCAGACGCAGTGCCGACGGGCGCACTGACAGGTACTCTTTGTGTCTCTCCCCCTGGGGGACAGCAGCACACCTGCAAGTGTATTTAAAGCCACAACCTTATCTCCTAGTGTCTGGACACAAATAGCAGGTGCCGCTCATCCCCCACCACTGTGATACATTACAAGTGGAGGACAGCAGCACACCTGTCAGAAGAATTAATGTTAATACCACACTTTTATATAATGGCCTGTTTGGGAACACTCATTCCTGAAATACCTAAGGAGCTCACCCTGCACTGGAATACATCTAATCGGGGGGGGGGGGGGGGGGGGGGGGGGGCTTTTGGGGTCAACAGGGACAGCAGTATCCCTCTCGCTTTACCTGTCTCATAAACTCCATTACACTTTGGCATGCTCACTCGCCATACTACCTATAACAGCTCATCATAAGCACTTTGATGGCAGCTGATAAGAGTGGACCACACAGAAAAGAGAAGGGTGACCTCTAATACAATTGTGCTAAACCTCCACCTTTTACTACAGGTATACAAAGCGGGGCAGCAGCTGCCTCTGTAGGAGTTTGCCTCAATTTCTCTCTATCCCTCAGACCTCATCAAAAGACAACAATCTCCCACAATACCTAAAAAGCCCACCTGCAGAGAGTGGCAGCTGGCAAACTCTGGGTGGTCCTGCCAAAAGGGAAAGGTGACTTCCCAAAATTACCCAGACAACCCGCCTATGCCAAAAGGTATATAAAGTCGGATTGAGTTTGTCTGTCAGGGATATCTCCGGGAGACTTTTGCATCTATACTTTATCTCTCTCCCATCTTATCTCCCACCACCGATACCCTTCTTATCTCTTTCAGGGGAGAGACACCCCATTACCTATATTGCCTATTTATCACAAAGTCTGCATAAATACAACATTGGTTGTTCTGTTACCGGCATATGTACGAGTATCAATAACAGTATATATTTGAATAAGTATTACGTACGTGTTGCGGGACCTTTCTGGCGGATTGTAAACGCCACTTTCAGAAATTTTTCTGTATTAATTAATATTTTACACCATAATATTTCACCGGAAATTCCTCATATAGTATATATCATTGTGCACAGGAAATTTGCATATTATATACCACTGTGTACAGGTACATAGGATAACTCAGTAACACCACAGGATACAATTGACAACCTTGTTATAAGCCTTCAAATACACAACGTTTGACTGCCTCCAGCAAAGTATTAAACAATAACAAGCACAAATCTGCTGCATTATGCCCCTTTCCCACTGCAGCTCTTACACGGTAAATTGCCGTTTTTTTCCCCACAATTTACGTTTAAGGCTGCAGTCGGAAAGCGCCAGAGTTGAAATACCGGATAAAGTTAACCGGTATTCAACCCGTTTAAAAAGCAGAGTCCTACACGTTTCTAAGCCGTTTTTAAGGCAGTGGGAATGCCTCTTTAAATGGTATTTAAAATCCACACTACTTCCCCCTCCCCTGGCACTTACCTGCGTGGGGGATCCGCATGTGTAATGAGCGCTGTGCATATAAATGAGCCGCTCATTACATATGCACATATGTAATGAGCGCCGTGCATATAAATGAGCCACTCATTACATATGCACATATGTAATGATCGGCTCATTTATATGCACATTGCTCATTACACATGCCCATAGTGGGAACTACTAGTTACCATCAGCCCCAGGGACTGCCCGGATCCAAATGGACCCCACCCCGCTGCTCCCCACTGCCCTGCATCCATCAGCCACAGGGAGGGGCCTGAAGTGCTGTGCCCATTCGGACCCTGCTGCCCGGATCCCC